>NC_052157.1:56081820-56123030 GCF_902713615.1 Scyliorhinus canicula
GTGAGGCAGTGATGAGTGATGAGTGAGTGAGAGTGAGTGAGTGAGCAGTGAGTGAGTCAGTGAGTGAGTGAGCAGTCAGTGAGTGAGTCAGTCAGTGAGTGAGCCAATGAGTGAGTTAGTGAATGAGTGAGTGAATGAATGAGTGAGCAATGAGTGAGTCAGTGAATGAGTGAGTGATTGAGTGACTGAGTGACTGAGTGAGTGAGTGATTGAGTGATTGAGTGAGTAGTGAGTGAGCAGTGAGTGAGTTATTGAGTGACTGAGCAGTGAGTCAGTGGGTTAGTGAGTCAGTGAGTGAGTCAGTCAGTGAGTGAGCAGTGAGTGAGCAGTGAATGAGTGAGCAGTGAGTGAGTGAGCAGTGAGTGAGTGAGTGAGTCAGTCAGTCAGTGAGTGAGTGAGCAGTCAGTGAGTGAGTCAGTCAGTGAGTGAGCCAATGGGTGAGTGAGTGAGTGAGTGAGTGAGTGATTGAGTGAGTAGTGAGTGAGTGAGCAGTGAGTGAGTTATTGAGTGATTGAGCAGTGAGTCAGTGGTTAGTGAGTCAGTGAGTGAGTCAGTCAGTCAGTGAGTGAGCAGTGAGTGAGTGAGTGAGCAGTGAATGAGTGAGCAGTCAGTGAGTGAGCAGTGAGTGAGTGAGCAGTCAGTCAGTGAGCAGTGAGTGAGTGAGCAGTGAGTGAGTGAGCAGCGAGTGAGTCAGTGGGTGAGCAATTCAGTGAGTGAGTCAGTCAGTCAGTGAGTGACCAGTCAGTGAGTGAGTCAGTCAGTGAGTGAGCAGTCAGTGAGTGAGTCAGTCAGTGAGTGAGTCAATGAGTGAGCAGTGAGTGATTGAGCAGTCAGTGAGTGAGTGAATGAATGAGTGAGTGAGTGAATGAGTGAGTGATTGAATGAGTCAGTGAGTGAGTGATTGAGTGAGTGAGTGATTGAATCAGTGTGAGTTAGTGAGTGATCAGTGAGTGAGTGAGCAGTGAGTGAGTGAGTGTGTCAGTGATCAGTTAGTGAGTGAGCAGTGAGTGAGTGAGTGAATGAGTGAATGAGTGATTGAGTGAGTGAGGGATTGAGTGAGTGAGTGAGTCAGTGAGTGGGTGAGTGATTGAGTGAGTGAGTCAGTAAGTGAGTGAATGAGTGAGTGATCAGTGAGCAGTGAGTGATTGAGTGAGTGAACGAGTGAGAGTCAGTGAGTGAGTGAGTGAATGGGTGAGTGAGTGAATCAGTGAGTGAGTGAACAGTGAGTGAGTGAGTGAGTCAGTGAATGAGTGAGTGATTGAGTGACTGAGTGAGTCAGTGAGTGAGTGATTGAGTGAATGAATGAGTGAGTAAGTGAGCAATGAGTGAGTCAGTGAATGAGTGAGTGATTGGTTGAGTCAGCGAGTGAGTGAGTCAGTAAGTGAGAGTGGGTGAGTGAGTGAGTGATTGAGTGAGTGAACAGTGACTGAGTGAGTGAATCAGTGAGTGAGTGAACAGTGAGTGAGTGAGTCAGTGAATGAGTGAGTGATTGAGTGACTGAGTGAGTGCGTGAGTCAGTGAGTGAGTTAGTGAATGAGCGAGTGAATGAATGAGTGATCAATGAGTGAGTGATTGAGTGAGTGAGTGAGTGAGTGAGTGATTGAGTGATTGAGTGAGTCAGTGAGTGAGTGATTGAGCGAGTAGTGAGTGAGTGAGCAGTGAGTGAAGTATTGAGTGATTGAGCAGTGAGTCAGTGGGTTAGTGAGTCAGTGAGTGAGTCAGTCAGTGAGTGAGCAGTGAGTGAGTGAGTGATTGAGTGATTGAGTGAGTCAGTGAGTGAGTGATTGAGTGAGTAGTGAGTGAGTGAGCAGAGTGATTTATTGAGTGATTGAGCAGTGAGTCAGTGGGTTAGTGAGTCAGTGAGTGAGTCAGTCAGTGAGTGAGCAGTGAGTGAGTGAGCAGTGAATGAGTGAGCAGTGAGTGAGTGAGCAGTGAGTGAGTGAGCAGCCAGTGAGCGAGTCAGTCAGTGAGTGAGTGAGCAGTGAGTGAGTCAGTGAGTGAGTGAGCGGTGAGTGAGTGAGTCAGTGAGTGAGTGAGCAGTCAGCGAGCGAGTCAGTTAGTGAGTGAGTGAGCAGTGAGTCAGTTAGTGAATGAGCGAGTGAATGAATTAGTGATCAATGCGTGAGTCAGTGAATGAGTGAGTGATTGAGTGAGTGAGTGAGTCAGTGAGTGAGTGATTGAGTGAGTGAGTCAGTGAGTGAGTGATTGAGTGAGTAGTGAGTGAGTGAGCAGAGTGAGTTATTGAGTGATTGAGCAGTGAGTCAGTGGGTTAGTGAGTCAGTGAGTGAGTCAGTCAGTGAGTGAGCAGTGAGTGAGTGAGCAGTGAATGAGTGAGCAGTGAGTGAGTGAGCAGTGAGTGAGTGAGCAGTGAATGAGTGAGCAGTGAATGAGTGAGCAGTGAGTGAGTGAGCAGCCAGTGAGCGAGTCAGCCAGTGAGTGAGTGAGCAGTGAGTGAGTCAGTGAGTGAGTGAGCAGTGAGTGAGTGAGTCAATGAGTGAGTGAGCAGTGAGTGAGTGCTGAGTGAGTGATTGAGCAGTCAGTGAGTGAGTGAATGAGTGAGTGATTGAGTCAGTGAGTGAGTGATTGAGTGAGTGAGTGATTGAGTCAGTGAGTGAATAAGTGATTGAGTGAGTCAGTGAGTGAGTGATTGAGTGAGTGAGTGATTGAATCAGTGAGTGAGTGCGCAGTGAGTGAGTGAGTGAGTGAATGAGTGATTGAGTGAGTCGGTCAGTGAGTGAGTGAGTGAGTGATCAGTGAGTTAGTGAGCAGTGAGTGATTGAGTGAGTGAACAAGTGAGAGCCAGTGAGTGAATGGGTGAGTGAGAGAATGAATGAGTGAGTGAACAGTGAGTGAGTGAGGAGTCAGTGAATGAGTGAGTGATTGAGTGACTGATTGAGTGAGTGAGTGATTGAGTGTGTGTGTGAGTGAGTCAGTGTGTGAGTGATTGAGTGAGCAGTGAGTGACTGAGTGAGTAATTGAGCAGTGAGTTAGTGAGTCAGTGAGTGAGTGAATGAGTGAGTGAGGGAGTGAGTGAACAGTGAGTGAATGAGCAGTGAGTGAACAGTGAGTGAGCAGTGAGTGAGTGAGTCAGCAGTGAGTGAGTGAGCAGTGAGTGAGCAGAGTGAGTGAGTCAGTGGGTGAGTGAGCAGTGAATGAGTGAGTCAGTGAGTGAGTGAGTCAGTGAGTGAGTGAGTGTGAGTCAGTGATTGAGTGAGTCAATGAGTGAGTGAACAGTGAGTGAGTGAACAGTGAGTGATTGAGCAGTCAGTGAGTGAGTGAATGTGTGAGTGAGTGAGTGATTGAGTCAGTGAGTGAGTGAGTGACCAGTGAGTAAGTGATGGAGTCAGTGAGTGATTGAGTCAGTGAGTGATTGTTGGAGTGAGTGAGCAGTGTGTGATTGAGTGAGTGAGTGATTGAGTGAATGAGTGATTGAGACAGTAGTGAGTAAGTGATTGAGTGAGTCAGTGAGTGAGTGAGTGATTGATTTGGTGAGTGAGTGATCAGTGAGTGAGTGAGTGTATCAGTGATCAGTGAGTGAGTGAGCAGTGAGTGAGTGAATGAGTGATTGAGTGAGTCAGTGAGTGGGTGTGTGATTGAGTGAGTGAGTCAGTGAGTGAGTGAGTGAGTGAGCAGTGAGTGAGAGTGGGTGAGTGAATGAGTGAGTGATTGAGTGACTGAGTGAGTCAGTGAGTGAGTGAGTGAATCAGTGAGTGAGTGAACAGAGCGAGTGAGTCAGTGAATGAGTGAGTGAGTGAGCAGTGAGTGAGAGTGGGTGAGTGAATGAGTGAGTGATTGAGTGACTGAGTGAGTCAGTGAGTGAGTGAGTGAATCAGTGAGTGAGTGAACAGAGCGAGTGAGTCAGTGAATGAGTGAGTGATTGAGTGACTGAGTGAGTGATTGAGTGACTGAGTGAGTGATTGAGTGACTGAGTGAGTCAGTGAGTGAGTGAGTCAGTGAGTGAGTGATTGAGTGAGCAGTGAGTGACTGAGTGAGTAATTGAGCAGTGTGTTAGTGAGTCAGTGAGTGAGTGATTGAGTGAGGGAGTGAGTGAACAGTGAGTGAATGAGCAGTGAGTGAGTGAATGAACAGTGAGTGAGTGAGCAGTGAGTGAGTGAGTGAACAGTGGGTGAGTGAGCAGAGTGAGTGAGTCAGTGAGTGAGTGAGCAGTGAGTGAGTGAGTCAGTGAGTGAGTGAGTCAGTGAGTGAGTTAGTCAGTGAGTGAGTGAGTGAGTGAGTCAGTGATTGAGTGAGTCAATGAGTGAGTGAACAGTGAGTGAGTGAGCAGTGAGTGATTGAGCAGTCAGTCAGTGAGTGAATGTGTGAGTGAGTGAGTGATTGAGTCTGTGAGTGAGTGAGTGATCAGTGAGTGAGTGATGGAGTCAGTGAGTGATTGAGTCAGTGAGTGTTGTTAGAATGAGTGAGCAGTGAGTGATTGAGTGAGTGAGTGATTGAGTGAGCGAGTGATTGAGCCAGTGAGTGAGTGAGTGAATGTTGGAGCGAGGTGAGTGATTGGTGGAGTGAGTTTGTGAGTGTGTTTCTGAATGGTTTCACGGGCATTCTGAGCCTGCTGAACTCAGTCCAACATTTTCCCCGGTCAGTGGTGTGAGCTCGTGAAGTGCAGGGTATAATCCCCAAGGACTATACCAGCAAATCTACTCAAACTGCCTTTATCAATCATCCTCTGACTCTCTGCCAGTGATGAGTAATCAGCCCTGGACCTGAATCAGTAACAGGGTGAAGGGCTGATTCAGCAGAATATCACTGAATTCCTGCCAGTCAGTCACCTGACAATGTGAGGGTGGAGTATCGAAGGCTGGCGGGAGTATTGCAGTACTCAGTTACGACACACTGCGCTAGCCATTCAGTCCTAACCTGCAGCACATCAAATTCACACTGCACCAAAGCAGGTTCCAAACAAGATGATGAGTGAATTCACCCGACAAAGCATCATAAAAAACACCATTGACAAGAAAGCTATCTCCCCCCGCGCCCTCCTCACCAATCTGATATTTATTTTATCTTACAATTTCAAATTCCAGAGGTTTGCAAGGGAACAGAATATCTAACCCTGTGCTGTACCTGCCTGGGAGTGATGAGGACAGTGCCGAGGGAGCTTTACTCTGTATCTAACCCTGTGCTGTACCTGTCCTGGGAGTGTTTGATGGGGACAGCGTAGAGGAAGCTTTACTCTGTATCTAACCCCGTGCTGTACCTGTCCTGGGAGTGATGAGGACAGTGCCGAGGGAGCTTTACTCTGTATCTAACCCCGTGCTGTACCTGTCCTGGGAGTGATGAGGACAGTGCCGAGGGAGCTTTACTCTGTATCTAACCCTGTGCTGTACCTGTCCTGGGAGTGTTTGATGGGGACAGGGAAGAGGGAGCATTACTCTGTATCTAACCCCGTGCTGTACCTGTCCTGGGAGTGTTTGATGGCGACACTGTTGAGGGAGCTTTACTCTGTATCTAACCCTGTGCTGTACCTGTCCTGGGAGTGTTTGATGGGGGAAGTGTAGAGGGAGCTTTACTCTGTATCTAACCCTGTGCTGTACCTGTCCTGGGAGTATTTGATGGGGACAGTGTGGAGGGAGCTTTACTCTGTATCTAACCCTGTGCTGTACCTGTCCTGGGTGTGTTTGATGGAGACAGTGCAGAGGGAGCTTTACTCTGTATCTAACTCCATGCTGTACCTGTCCTGGGAGTGTTTGATGGAGACAGTGCAGAGGGAGCTTTACTCTGTATCTAACTCCGTGCTGTACCTGTCCTGGGAGTGTTTGATGGGGACAGTGTAGAGGGAGCTTTACTCTGTATCTAACCCTGTGCTGTACCTGTCCTGGGAGTGTTTGATGGGGACAGTGTAGAGGGAGCTTTACTCTGTATCTAACCCCGTGCTGAACCTGTCCTGGGAGTGTTTGATGGGGACAGCGTAGAGGGAGCTTTACTCTGTAACTAACCCTGTGCTGTACATGTCCTGGGAGTGTTTGATGGCGACACTGTTTTTTTTAACATAGAATTTACAGTGCAGAAGGAGGCCATTTGGCCCATCGAGTCTGCACCAGCTCTTGGAAAGAGCATCCTACCTAAGGTCAACATCTCCACCCTATCCCCATAACCCAGTAACCCCACCCAACACTAAGGGCAATTTTGGACACTAAGGGCAATTTATCATGGCCAATCCACCCAACCTGCACATCTTTGGACTGTGGGAGGAAACCGGAGCACCCGGAGGAAACCCACGCACACACGGGGAGGATGTGCAGACTCCGCACAGACAGTGACCCAAGCCGGAATCGAACCTGGGACTCTGGAGCTGTGAAGCGATTGTGCTATCCACAATGCTACTGTGCTGTTGAGGGAGCTTTACTCTGTAACTAACTCCGTGCTGTACCTGTCCTGGGAGTGTTTGATGGAGACAGTTTAGAGGAAGCTTTACTCTGTATCTAACCCCATGCTGTACCTGTCCTCGGAGTGTTTAATGGGGACAGTGCAGAGGGAGCTTTACTCTGTATCTAACCCTGTACTGTACCTGTCCTGGGTGTGTTTGATGGTGACAGTGTAGAGGGAGCTTTACTCTGTATCTAACCCTGTGCTGTACCTGTCCTGGATGTGTTTGATGGTGACAGTGTAGAGGGTGCTTTACTCTGTTTCTAACCCTGTGCTGTACATGTCCGGGGAGCGTTTGATGAGGACAGTGTAAAGAAAGCTTTACTCTGAATAAATGAGTGAGTGAGTGAATAAGTGCAAGAGTGAGTGAGTGAATTAGTGCGAGAGAGAGCGCGCACAAGAGAGAGTGTGCATGAGAGAGAATGCATACGGGAGAGAGCGCACGAGAGAGAGCTCACGAAAGAGAGGGAGTGTGCTAGAGAGAGTGTGTGTGAGAGAGAGTCAGCCTGTTGGAGAGAGAGTGTATGTGAGAGAGTGTGTGTGACAGAAAGTGTGTGACAGAGTGAGTGTGTGTGTGAGAGAACAGCGTGTGCGTGAGAGTGCGCGTGAGTGTGAGAGAGTGAAAGCGTGTGTGTGTGTGTGAGAGAGTGAAAGCGTGTGTGTGTGTGAGAGAGTGAAAGCGTGTGTGTGTGTGAGAGAGTGAAAGCGTGTGTGTGTGTGAGAGAGTGAAAGCGTGTGTGTGTGTGAGAGAGTGAAAGCGTGTGTGTGTGTGAGAGAGTGAAAGTGTGTGTGTGTGTGAGAGAGTGAAAGCGTGTGTGTGTGTGAGAGAGTGAAAGCGTGTGTGTGTGTGAGAGAGTGAAAGCGTGTGTGTGTGTGAGAGAGTGAAAGCGTGTGTGTGAGAGAGAGTGAAAGCGTGTGTGTGTGTGAGAGAGTGAAAGCGTGTGTGTGTGTGAGAGAGTGAAAGCGCGTGTGTGTGTGAGAGAGTGAAAGCGTGTGTGTGTGTGAGAGAGTGAAAGCGTGTGTGTGTGTGAGAGAGTGAAAGCGTGTGTGTGTGTGAGAGAGTGAAAGCGTGTGTGTGTGAGAGAGTGAAAGCTTGTGTGTGTGTGAGAGAGTGAAAGCGTGTGTGTGAGAGAGTGAAAGTGTGTGTGTGTGTGAGAGTGAAAGCGTGTGTGTGTGTGAGAGCGTGAAAGCGTGTGTGTGTGAGAGAGTGAAAGCGTGTGTGTGTGTGAGAGAGTGAAAGCGTGTGTGTGTGTGAGAGAGTGAAAGCGTGTGTGTGTGAGAGAGTGAAAGCGTGTGTGTGTGTGAGAGTGAAAGCGTGTGTGTGTGTGTGAGAGAGTGAAAGCGTGTGTGTGTGAGAGTGTGAAAGCGTGTGTGTGTGTGTGAGAGAGTGAAAGCGTGTGTGTGTGAGAGTGTGAAAGCGTGTGTGTGTGTGTGAGAGAGTGAAAGCGTGTGTGTGTGAGAGAGTGAAAGCGTGTGTGTGTGTGAGAGAGTGAAAGCGTGTGTGTGTGTGAGAGAGTGAAAGCGTGTGTGTGTGTGAGAGTGAAAGCGTGTGTGTGTGTGAGAGAGTGAAAGCGTGTGTGTGTGTGAGAGAGTGAAAGCGTGTGTGTGTGTGTGAGAGAGTGAAAGCGTGTGTGTGTGTGTGAGAGAGTGAAAGCGTGTGTGTGTGTGAGAGAGTGAAAGCGTGTGTGTGTGAGAGAGTGAAAGCGTGTGTGTGTGTGTGAGAGAGTGAAAGCGTGTGTGTGTGAGTGTGAAAGTGTGTGTGTGTGTGTGAGAGAGTGAAAGCCTGTGTGTGCGTGAGAGAGTGAAAGCGTGTGTGTGTGTGAGAGTGAAAGTGTGTGTGTGAGAGAGTGAAAGCGTGTGTGTGTGTGTGAGAGAGTGAAAGCGTGTGTGTGTGAGAGAGTGAAAGCGTGTGTGTGTGTGAGAGAGTGAAAGCGTGTGTGTGTGTGAGAGAGTGAAAGCGTGTGTGTGTGTGAGTGTGAAAGCGTGTGTGTGTGTGTGAGAGAGTGAAAGCGTGTGTGTGTGTGAGAGAGTGAAAGCGTGAGTGTGTGTGAGAGAGTGAAAGCGTGTGTGTGTGTGAGAGAGTGAAAGCGTGTGTGTGTGAGTGTGAAAGCGTGTGTGTGTGTGTGTGAGAGAGTGAAAGCGTGTGTGTGTGTGAGAGAGTGAAAGCGTGTGTGTGTGTGAGAGAGTGAAAGCATGTGTGTGTGAGAGAGTGAAAGCGTGTGTGTGTGTGTGAGAGAGAGTGTGCATGAGAGCGTGTGCATGAGAGAATGTGCATGAGAGAATGTGTGAAAGAGTATGTGACAGAGAGTGTGGGCGGGATTCTCCCGTACCTGGCGGGGTGGGGGGTCCCGGTGGGACGGAGTGGCGTGAACCACCCCGGCGTCGGCCCGCCCCAAAGGTGTGGAATCCTCTGTACCTTCAGGGGCTAGGCCGGCGCCGGAGTGGTTTGCGCCCCGCCGGCTGGCGTGGAAGACCTATGGCACCACGCCAGCCGGGGCCGAAAGGACTCCGCCGGTCGGTGAAAGTCCGCGCATGCGCGGGAGCATCAGCGGCTGCTGACGTCATCCCCGCGCATGTGCGGGGGTTTGGGGGGGGGGGGGTTCACCTACGTGTTGGCCATCACGGAGGCTGACACGGTCGACACTTAGGAAATGAGTGCCCCTACGGCACAGGCCCGCCCGCGGATCGGTGGGTCCCGATCACGGGCCAGGCCACCGTACGGGCACCCCCCGGGGCCAGATCGTCCCGCACCCCCCCAGGACCCCGGAGCCCGCACGTGCCGCCAGGTCCCGCCGGTAAGGGACTTAGTCTGATCCACGCCGGCGGAACCGGCAAAAAACCAGCGGGACTTCAGGCCCATCACGGGCCGGAGAATTCGGGCAGCCCCGCGGCCCATTGAATGTGGCCGGTTCCCGCCATTCTCCAAGGCGGGCGGCGCGATTCACGCCTCGCCGACCTTTGGAGGGCCAGAGAATTCGGCGGCCGGCGGGGGCTGGATTCACGCCGACCCCCGGCGATTCTCCGCCCCGGCGGGGGGGTTGGAGAACCCCGCCCTGTGTGTGTGACGGTGAGAGTGTGTGTGACAGTGAGAGTGTGTGTGTGTGAGAGTGTATGTGTGAAAGAGAGAGAGAGTGTGTGTGTGTGTCAGAGAGAGTGTGTGTCAGAGTGTGTGTGTCAACGAGTGTGTGTGTCAGAGTGTGTGTGTGAGAGTGTGTGTGAGAGAGAGGTTGTGTGTGTGAGAGAGTGCGTGTGTGTGAGAGAGAGTTTGTGTGTGTGAGAGAGTGTGTGTGTGTGTGAGAGAGAGTTTGTGTGTGTGAGAGAAAGTTTGTGTGTGTGTCAGAGTGTGTGTGTGTGTCAGAGTGTGTGTGTGTGTGTGAGAGAGTGTGTGTGTGTGAGAGAGAGTTTGTGTGTGTGAGAGAGTGTGTGTGTGTGTGAGAGAGAGTTGGTGTGTGTGAGAGAAAGTTTGTGTGTGTGTGTCAGAGTGTGTGTGTGTGTGTCAGAGTGTGTGTCAGAGTGTGTGTGTGTGTGTGTGTGAGAGAGTGTGTGTCAATGAGTGTGTGTGTCAGAGTGTGTGTGTGAGAGTGTGTGAGAGAGAGGGTGTGTGTGTGAGAGAGTGTGTGTGTGTGAGAGTTTGTGTGTGTGTGTCAGAGTGTGTGTGTGTGTGTCAGAGTGTGTGTGTGTGTCAGAGTGTGTGTCAGTGTGTGTGTGTGTGTGTCAGAGTGTGTGTGTCAACGAGTGTGTGTGTCAAAGAGTGTGTGTGAGAGTGTGTGAGAGAGAGGGTGTGTGTGTGAGAGAGAGTTTGTGTGTGTGAGAGAGTGTGTGTGTGTGAGAGAGAGTTTGTGTGTGTGTGTCAGAGTGTGTATGTGTGTGTGTGAGAGAGTGTGTGTGTGAGTGGTGGTGTGTGAGAGTGTGTGTGAGAGAGAGTTTGTGTGTGTGAGAGAGTGTGTGTGTGTGTCAGAGAGTGTGTGTCAGAGTCTGTGTGTCAGAGTTTGTGTGAGAGTGTGTGTGTGAGAGAGTGTGTGTGTGAGAGAGTGTGTGTGTGAGAGAGTGTGTGTGTGAGAGAGAGTGTGTGTGAGAAAGTTTATGTGTGTGAGAGTGTGTGAGAGAGGGTGTGTGTGAGAGAGAGTGTGTGTGTGAGAGAGAGTGTGTGTGTGTGTGAGAGAGAGTGTGTGTGAGAGAGAGTTTGTGTGTGTGAGAGTGTGTGTGTCAGAGTCTG
This sequence comes from Scyliorhinus canicula, assembly GCF_902713615.1. NCBI lineage: Eukaryota > Metazoa > Chordata > Chondrichthyes > Carcharhiniformes > Scyliorhinidae > Scyliorhinus > Scyliorhinus canicula. Next base: position 56,092,418 of record NC_052157.1, read on the forward strand.
TGTGTCAGAGTATGTGTGAGAGAGAGTGTGTGTGTGAGAGAGAGAGTGTATTTGTGTGACAGAGTGTGTGTGTCAGAGAGTGTGTGTGTGTGAGAGAGAGAGGGTGTGTGTGTGTGTCAGAGCGTGTGTCAGAGAGTGTGTGTGAGAGAGAGGATGTGTGTGTGAGAGAGAGGGTGTGTGTGTGAGAGAGTGTGTGTGAGAGAGAGTGTGTGTGTGTGTGTGAGAGAGAGTGTGTATGTGTGTGTGAGAGAGAGAATCATAGAATCCTTAGAGTGCAGAAGGAGGCCATTCGGCCCATCAAGTCTGCACTGACCCTCTAAACGAGCACCCATGCTAGGTACATTCCATTGCCCGATCCCCGTTATCCCACTTAACCTTTTGGGCATTAAGGGCAATTTAACATGGCCAATCCATCGAACCTGCACATGTACGGACTGTTGGAGGAAACTGGATCACCTGCAGGAAACTGAGACATACAGACACGGGGAGAAACTGCAAACTCCACATGGTCAACCAAGGCAGCAATTGCATCCGGGTGCCTGGCTCTGTGAGGCAGCAGTGCTAACCGCTATGCCACCATGCTGCCGAAGATGTTCAGATGGGTAGTCACACACAGCAGGGGTCATTACAGTCTGACAATCCAGCTCACTGGAATACACTGGCTGCAATGAATATCAGAGGAGAAGCAGAATAAATCAAATCCGATTGAGAAATCTCCAGAAAATACTAATTACATATTTTATTTCTTTACTTTCCAGTGATCTCGACAAATCAGGACCAGTTTGCCTACGGTCAGTAAAGAAACATCATCATAAAATTATTGGAACAAATAAGTGACAAAATGAAGAAAGGACATCCGCTCCCAGTCCCCCCCTCCCCCCACACACACGCACACACACACACTGACCCTCACTGAGGGACAGGTTCCACACACACTGACCCTCACTGAGGTACAGGTTCCACACACACTGACTCTCACTGGGGTACGGGTTCCACACACACTGACTCTCACTGGGGTACGGGTCCCACACACACTGACTCTCACTGGGATACGGGTTCCACACACACACTGACTCTCACTGGGGTATGGGTTCCACACACACTGACTCTCACTGGGGTACGGGTTCCACACACACTGACTCTCGCTGGGGTACAGCTCCACACACACTGACTTTCACTGGGGTACAGGTTCCACACACACACTGACTCTCACTGGGGTACGGGACCCACACACACTGACTCTCACTGGGGTACGGGTTCCACACACACTGACTCTCACTGGGGTACGGGTTCCACACACACTGACTCTCACTGGGGAACAGGTCCCACACACAATGACTCTCAGTGGGGTACAGGTCTCACACACACTGACTCATTGGGGTACAGGTTCCACACACACTGACTCTCACTGGGGTATGGGTTCCACACACTCTGACTCTCATTGGGCTACAGGTCCCACACACACTGACTCTCACTGGGGTACGGGTTCCACACACACTGACTCTCACTGGGGTACGGGTTCCACACACACTGACTCTCGCTGGGGTACAGCTCCACACACACTGACTTTCACTGGGGTACAGGTTCCACACACACACTGACTCTCACTGGGGTACGGGACCCACACACACTGACTGACTCTCACTGGGGTACGGGTTCCACACACACTGACTCTCACTGGGGTACGGGTTCCACACACACTGACTCTCACTGGGGAACAGGTCCCACACACAATGACTCTCAGTGGGGTACAGGTCTCACACACACTGACTCATTGGGGTACAGGTTCCACACACACTGACTCTCACTTTGGGTACTGGTTCCACATTCAGCGGTGGGGAAATATCTGTCGAACAGTCTTGCCCTCTTACCCTCTGTACCTTGGGGAGGTTGTGCCTCCCATTTCCGAGCACCACCCAAACTCTTGCAATGTCCGAAAGTGTTTGGAAGCTAAGTCAGGCTTTTGTTTAAGGGATGTCACTGTTATCATGCTGGAATTTCATAAGCCAATTCGGGCAAAGAAAGCTTCGACTGGCAGCAAAGTGATCATAGAATTTCATAGAATTTACAGTGGAGAAGGAGGCCATTCGGCCCATCGAATCTCTTGGAAAGAGCACCCTACTCAAGTCCACACCACCCTATCCCCATAACCCAGTAACCCCACCCAACCAACACTAAGGGTAATTTTGGACATGAAGGGCACTTTAGAATGGCCAATCCACCTAACCTGCACATCTTTGGACTGTGGGAGGAAACCGGAGCACCCGGAGGAAACCCACACACACACGGGGAGGATGTGCAGACTCTGCACAGACAGTGACCCAAGCCGGAATCGAACCTGGGACCCTGGAGCTGTGAAGCAATTGTGCTAACCCCTATGCTACCGTGTTGCCCTGACCATGTTCTTTGGTGATATTTATAAATCATTCTCCCAGTTGGTCACACTCATGTTACTGATTCGGAACACCATGGCTAAAAGCTCCGGGCTCCAGAAAGCAAAAAACTCAATTTCTGGACAAGATCCCTTGCGCTGAGGAAACGCTGCTCTGTCAGAGGGTCAGTACTGAGGGAGTGCTGCACTGTCAGAGGGTCAGTACTGAGGGAGTGCTGCACTGTCAGAGGGTCAGTACTGAGGGAACGCTGCACTGTCAGAGGGTCAGTACTGAGCGAATGCTGCACTGTCAGAGGGTCAGTACTGCGGGAGCACTGCACTGCCAGAGGGTCAGTACTGAGGGAGTGCTGCACTGTCAGAGGGTCAGTACTGAGGGAGTGCTGCACTGTCAGAGGGTCAGTACTGAGGGAGTGCTGCAGTGGCAGAGGGTTAGTACTGAGGGAGCGCTGCACTGCCAGAGGGTCAGTACTGAGCGAATGCTGCACTGTCAGAGGGTCAGTACTGAGGGAGTGCTGCACTGTCAGAGGGTCAGTACTGAAGGAGTTCTGCACTGTCAGAGGGTCAACACTGAGGGAGTGTTGCACTGTTGGAGCGTTTATACTGAGGGAGCTCTGCACTGTCAGAGGGTCAGTACTGGGAGAGCGTGACACTGTCAGAGGGTCAGTACTGGGAGAGCGTGACACTGTCAGAGGGTCAGTACTGAGGGAGCGCTGCACTGTCGGAGGGTCAGTACTGAGGGAGTGCTGCAGTGTCAAAGGGTCAGAACTGAGGGAGTGCTGCACTGTCAGAGGGTCAGTACTGAGGGAGTTCTGCACTGTCAGCGGGTCAGTACTCAGGGAGTGCTGCACTGTCAGATGGTCAGTACTGAGGGAGTGCTGCACTGTCAGCGGGTCAGAACTGAGGGAGTGCTGCACTGTCAGAGAGTCAGTACTGAGGGAGTGCCGCACTGTCGGAGTGTCAGTACTGAGGGAGTGCTGCAGTGTCAGAGGGTCAATACTAAGGGAGTGCTGGACTATCAGTGGTCAGTGTTGAGGGAGTTTTGGACTCTCAGAGGGTCAGTGCTGAGAGAGTGCGGCACTGTCAGTGAGTCAGTACTGAGGGAGTGCGGCGCTGTCGAAGGGTCAGTATTGAGGGAGTACTGCACTGTCAGAGGGTCAGTACTGAGGGAGTGCTGCACTGTCAGAGGGTCAGTACTGAGGGAGTGCTGCACTGTCAGAGGGTCGGTGCTGAGGGAGTGCTGCACTGTCAGAGGGTCAGTACTGAGGGAGTGCTGCACTGTCAGAGGGTCAGTACTGAGGGAGTGCTGCACTGTCGGAGGGTCAGTACTGAGGGAGTGCTGCACTGTTAGATGGTCAGTACTGGTGGAACACTGCAGTGTTGCAGTGTCAGTATTGAGGGAGTGCTGCGCAGTTGGAGGGTTAGTACTGAGGGAGTGATGCATTGCTGGATGTTCTGTCATCCATTTGAGAGTTCGCACTGGGCCCCTTTGCTGGTAATTTTGGAGGATTACAAAGGCAACTCGTTTATTACATTCCTGTATCATCTTTTATCACACTTCGTTGTGTGTTGTGATATACTACGGAGTGTTATATGTGTTACTCAAACCTGTCCAGGTCACACCGCAATCGTAACCTCCGACTGTTGGGGGGCGCTGTGGTATCTCCGCCAGACATCTCCCTGCTTCTCACCCCTCCGAAGCTGCAACAAGCTCTCCTTCCCAATGAGGTCTTCTGAATCTCGATGAAAGAAGACTCAAACTCGTCCAGTGGTAACAAAAGGTTTATTGAGTAACTATAACAATAATTGCGTGAGTTCTTTACTTTAACATTGATACTAGTGATAAAGTTAACAAGATCTAACTACAGTAACTATTCTTGACTACACTAACCGTCTGAGCTAATCTGATACTCCTGTCCTGGTCACAGTACAAAAGAGGGAGAGACTCAATGTGGTTGCCTTTTATACCCCTGTTGGCCAGGCCCTCTAGTGATCATGTGGTGCTACTGATTACACCTTAACCCCTTATGTACAGGCACATATAGAGATCACTACAGCAGCATTTTTCAGAAGACCAGCAGTGGCTCGCTCCTGGGCCCAAAAGCTGCTCTATGTCTTTTGATGTACATGATTAAAATGGATCACATTTTCTCATCGCTCCGCTGGGTGTGGGAGATTGCTGGTCCCAGATTGGGAGCTCCTGTGGTGCAAGACTGACTGCACCTCAAATAAACATTAAGTAGCTTTCCTGTTAGTCCACTTCCTGTTACTCTTCTGAACAAACACCATCCAATAAAGACCAAATTCACTACCGGTACCTCATTGGTAGTCAGAATCTTTTGGGGACATTGCCGGAACTTGCATGTGACTTTTGAAATTCAAGTCTTCGCTTCCTTTTGTGCCAATGTGTGAAAGTTTGCCTTTGGAGGGTTCTGCAACATTCCCTGAGAATCCTCACCGTGTGTTCAATTCTTTCCGCAGATTATGACACGTTGAGGACGACTGGCCTGGTCCTGGCTATTGTCATGTTTGTTGCTGGCATTCTCATCGCTTTGAGTGAGTATACATTCACCCGACCCCAATGGCTATTTGATGTCACTGTACCTCCATGAGAACGTTCAGTGCGGTCGAAAGAAGCACAGGCCCCTCTTCTCAAAACTTGCTTGCTTCCTCCAGAATCTCACCTCTCGTCCGCCTTCCTGCTGATTCGCTGCCTCAAGTTTTCCATGATAAATTCCATACTTCCCTCGCATAAGAGGAACTATTCAGGTCACACCGCAATCGTAACCTGCGACTGTTGGGGGGCGCTGTGGCATCTCCGCCAGACATCTCCCTGCTTATCACCCCTCCGAAGCTGCAACAAGCTCTCCTTCCCAATTTGGCTCTTTCTCTTTCAAGATATCAGAATAATCCAATATCAGAATTTTATTTAAGAATATGGAATCAACAAGATAATTGTCCCTCACCCTCCATCCTCATGTGTTGCCCATCCCTAATTGCCCTTGAGAATGTGGTGGTGAGCTGCCTCTTTGAACTGCTGCAGTCCCGTGTGGTGTAGGTACACCCACAGTGCTGTTAGGGAGGGAGTTCCTGGATTTTGACACAGCGACAGTGAAGGAACGACCGATATATTTCCAAGTTGGGATGCTGCGTGACTTGGAGGGGTTCCCACGTATCTGCTCCCCTTGTCCTTCGAGATGGAAGCGGTCCTGGGTTTAAAATGTGCTGTTGATCAAGCGGGGCTGCTTTGTCCTGGAATCCGTCGAGCTTCTTGAGTATTGTTGGAGCTGCACTCATCCAGGGAAGTGGAGAGCATTCCATCACACTCCAGTCTTGTGCCTTGTAGATGGTGTGGACAGGCTTTGGGAAGTCAGGAGGTGATTTACTCGCCGCAGGATTCCCAGCTTCTGACCTGCTTGGTAGCCACAGTATTAATATGGCTAGGCCCAGTTCAGTTTCTGGTCAATCGTAAACCCCAGAATATTGCATGATTCAGCAATGGTAATGCCATTAAATGTCAAGGAACGATGGTTAGATCCTCTCTTGTTGGAGATGGTCATCGCCTGGCATTTGTGTGGTGCAATGTAACTTGCCACTTGTCAGCCCAAGCCTGGATATTGTCCAGGTCTTGCTGCATTTGACACGGACATGCATCAGTGTCAAGGAGTTGAAAGTTTTAGATCTGACCTTTTAACCCCTGTTTTGATTAAGAAGTCACTGGGAGAATGTTGAAATCATAAATTGGGTTTGCTGAAGGACACACAGGGATCAAAGGCAAACAATGCCCTGATTAAGGTGCATATGTACATATGTAACATGGACACAATGTTGGCAATCATCAGAACGATTCCAGTGTTTTGCACACACTGCTGACGAATTAAAACTCAAAGTCGCCGTAGTGTGGGAAAATGTCACCCAGCTCGGAATGAAAGCTCTAAAATCCAGATGTACAATCACATTTCCAGGATTCAGGGAGCGCTGCACTGTCAGAGGGTCAGTTCAGAGGCAGCGCTGCACTGTCAGAGGGTCAGTACTGAGGGAATGCTGCACTGTCAGAGGGTCAGTACTGAGGGAGTGCTGCACTGTCAGAGGGTCAGTACTGAGGGCAGTGCTGCACTGTCAGAGGGTCAGTACTGAGGGAGTGCTGCACTGTCAGAGGGTCAGTACTGAGGGAGTGCTGCACTGTCAGAGGGTCAGTACTGAGGGAGTGCTGCACTGTCAGAGGGTCAGTACTGAGGGAGTGCTGCACTGTCAGAGGGTCAGCACTGAGGGAGTGCTGCACTGTCAGAGGGTCAGTACTGAGGGAGTGCTGCACTGTCAGAGGGTCGGTACTGAGGGAGTGCTGCACTGTCAGAGGGTCGGTACTGAGGGAGTGCTGCATTGTCAGAGGGTCGGTACTGAGGGAGTGCTGCACTGTCAGAGGGTCAGTACTGAGGGAGTGCTGCACTGTCAGAGGGTCGGTACTGAGGGAGTGCTGCACTGTCAGAGGGTCAGTACTGAGGGAGTGCTGCACTGTCAGAGGGTCAGTACTGAGGGAGTGCTGCATTGTCAGAGGGTCAGTTCAGAGGCAGCGCTGCACTGTCAGAGGGTCAGTACTGAGGGAGTGCTGCACTGTCAGAGGGTCAGTACTGAGGGAGTGCTGCATTGTCAGAGGGTCAGTTCAGAGGCAGCGCTGCACTGTCAGAGGGTCAGTACTGAGGGAGTGCTGCACTGTCAGAGGGTCAGCACTGAGGGAGTGCTGCACTGTCAGAGGGTCAGTACTGAGGGAGTGCTGCACTGTCAGAGAGTCAGTGCTGAGGGAGTGCTGCACTGTCAGAGAGTCAGTGCTGAGGGAGTGCTGCACTGTCAGAGGGTCAGTACTGAGGGAGTGCTGCACTGTCAGAGAGTCAGTACTGAGGGAGTGCTGCACTGTCAGAGGGTCAGTACTGAGGGAGTGCTGCACTGTCAGAGAGTCAGTGCTGAGGGAGTGCTGCACTGTCAGAGAGTCAGTGCTGAGGGAGTGCTGCACTGTCAGAGGGTCAGTACTGAGGGCGTGCTGCACTGTCAGAGGGTCACTGCGATTGGAGGAGCGCAGAGTTCGTGGTTTTAGGGGCCGGAGTAGGTTACAGAGATAGGGAGGGTTTTAGAAACAGAGGGAGTGTGAGGGATTTTAGAATAGTACTAACTAAAACTGACTTGTTGTCAGTGTCCTTTTTTGTGATACGGAGCACCAGGCGGTGGAAAGAATCACCTCGAATTCAAGTGTGTGATAAAATCAGGGATCACCATGGAACTATTACATCAATGTAAATGATCTGTGTTTGTATTAGTGTAGAATTTAGTTTGTGAAAGTTAGGGAGGCGAGAAATTCTGTCCAAAGCAAACATCAACCAATTTTCAATATCCACAGTCAATATAATTTGATATGGAAGTCAGTGGATGGCACTGTGACATATACTTAACTCTTACTCTTTTTCAATTCACAGGCAAAAAGTTCAAATGTGGAAAGAGGTCAAAGTAAGAATTCATTGATAATTCATTTAGTGGTTAAAACTGAGGTGGATACAGATGTAAGCTCCCTCTACACTGTTCCCATCAACCACTCCCAGGGCAGGGACAGCATGGGGTTAGATACAGAGTAAAGCTCCGCCGACACTGTCCCCATCAAACACTCCCAGGACAGGTACATGAGGGGTTATATAGGGTAAAGTTCCCTCTACTGTTCCCATCAACCACTCCCAGGGCAGGGACAGCATGGGGCTAGATACAGAGTAAAGCTCCCTCTACACTGTCCCCATCAAACACTCCGTGGATAGGAACATGAGGGGTTAGATACAGAGTAAAGTTCCCTAGACACTGTCCCCAGCAAACATTCCCAGGACAGGTACAGCACGGGGTTAGATACAGAGTAAAGCTCCCTATACACTGTCCCCATCAAACATTCCCGGGACAGGTACAGCACGGGGTTAGATACAGAGTAAAGCTCCCTCTACACTGTCCCCATCAAACGCTCCCAGGACAGGTACAGCACGGGGTTAGATACAGAGTAAAGCTTCCTCTACACTGTCCCCATCAAACACTCCCAGGACAGGTACAGCACGGGGTTAGATACAGCGTAAAGCTTCCTCTACACTGTCCCCATCAAACACTCCCAGGAGAGGTACAGCACGGGGTTAGATACAGAGTAAAGCTCTCTCTACATTGTCCCCATCAAACAGTCCCAGGACAGGTACAGCACGGGGTTAGATACAGAGTAAAGCTCCCTCTACACTGTCCCCATCAAACGCTCCCAGTACAGGTACAGCACGGGGTTAGATACAGAGTAAAGCTTCCTCTACACTGTCCCCATCAAACACTCCCAGGACAGGTACAGCACGGGGTTAGATACAGCGTAAAGCTTCCTCTACACTGTCCCCACCAAACACTCCCAGGACAGGTACAGCATGGGGTTAGATACAGAGTAAAGCTCTCTCTACATTGTCCCCATCAAACAGTCCCAGGACAGGTACAGCACGGGGTTAGATACAGAGTAAAGCTTCCTCTAATGTGTTGAAAATCTTCTTTTTCAGTGGAAGTAAGACTGCTGAGATGTCAGCCACACCAATTCCCGGTAATTATATTTTGTTGTCCAAACCGGTGCTCCTCTTCTTCCTGTTCCCTCAATGTGCTCTGTGATCTGTAGATACACCCAATACAATGGTTTTGTTTGGCCCACTTTCTCCCTTGTATCCAGTATTGTAAACCCTGCCCTCTTACTGTATTTGAACCGGGAATCTGGGACCTTGGGTGGAGACCATAGTCTATTCTCTCGAATGCATCTCTTGATGAGCGTGTTAGCTTCTCAAAAACAACCTGTAACTGCAAACTCTAATTTACTTATTTTAATAAATTCAAAGTGCCCAATTCATTTGTTTTCCAAATAAGGTGCAATTTAGCATGGCCAATCCACCTCCTCTGCCCTTATTTGGGACCCAGGGCCGGGATAGAACCCGGGTCCTTGGTGCCGTGAGGCAGCAGTGCTAACCACTGTGCCAACGTGCTGCCCCTCTAATTTTCTAACCCTAATAACATAACGATAATACTAAAATGTTATTCTTCATAATGCAAAACGGATCCATAATCTGAAACCAAATGTTACCCCTAATCACATATTGCTGTTACTAGAACCCTAAACTTTAAAAATGTGAAACCAATCCCTAATCGTTCACAAGACTAATCCCTGGAATAAAGAGCTTGTCATATGAGGAGCAGTCGAGGACTCTGGTGTGTTCTCGTTGGGATTAGAAGGATGAGGGGGGATCTTATTGAAACTTACAGGATACTGCGAGGATGTTTCCACTCGTACGAGAAACTAGAACCAGAGGACACAATCTCAGACTGAAAGGACGATCCTTTAAAACAGAGATGAGGAGGAATCCCTTGAGCCAGAGGGTGGTGAATCTGTGGAACTCTTTGCCGCAGAAGGCTGTGGAGGCCAAATCACTGAGTGTCTTTTTGGTTCTTGATTAATAAGGGGATCAGGGGTTATGGAGAGAAGGCAGGAGAATGGGGATGAGAAAATATCAGCCATGATTGAATGGTGGAGCAGACTTGATGGGCCGAATGGCCTAATTCCGCTCCTATATCTGATGGTCTTATGGTCCTTTCACCCAAATACTAAACCTAATACTAACCCTAAATCTAACCCGAATAATTTAATGGCAATACTGGAACACTAATCTTTAAAACGCAAAATCAATCATTAATCTTCACCTAAACCATAATCTTAACCCTGACCCTAATCTTATCTCGAATACTGGAACCGTAATCTTTAAAACACAATGTCAATCCCAAACTCTAAATTGTCCTTAACCCTAACCCTACCCTGTCCTAACCCTACCATACCCCTGTCCCTGATATAACCCTAACCCTAATAACATAATCCTAGGACCTTAATGTTTAAAACACAAAAAACAATCCTTCACCCTAATACTAACACCAACCCTACCACCAACAATAATGATAGCGCTAATATTAACTCTCACACTAATACTAACTCTGAGGCCAACTGCAACCCTAGCCCTGACCCTAATCTTTAAGACATGAATTGCAACCCTAACCCTAATCTTTACAACACAAATCCTAATCCTAATCCAAAACCTAACCCCTAAACTAATGGTGAATGCAATTTAACACAAGCGCCTCATCCTCCCCCTAATACCACATCCCTAATCTTTTGGATCCGAACACTACCCCTTAACACTAACCCGAATCTTTAAACCGCCAATCCTAATTCTAATCTTAACTCAAACCTGAGCCTCAATACAATAACCCTAAACTTTAAAATTTAAACCCTATCCCTACTCCTACTATCCCAACAATTAACCCATTCACCTAATTCAAACCCCTAACCCTAACCGCAATAACTCTAATCTCATACCCCAACCTTTAAAATTCAAACCCTAATGCAAACTCCGGATACAACATGTCAATGCCCTGACACTAATATTCTAACCCTGACCCTTACTTTAAGATTCAAAAGTAAGTAAGTAAAGTCGCCATAGTTCCAGATGACCGTAGGCTGCTTTCCCCTTTGAGGGGGAGTGCTGACTGGTGGTGATTTAACCTGAGGATCACCACACCTCAGGGAAGGGCATGGCTGAGAAGGCGGGGCCTTCATGAATAACCTCAACCGGTACGGAATTGAACCCGTTGACCCTGCTCTGCATCTATCCAGCCAACTGAGCAAAGCAGGCCCCCAAAAGTAACACTATAGCTCTGAACCCATTAGTCATCAATCTAACCGCTACCCAAACCCGCGAACAGTGTCCCATGACTCAACCTGCTGATCCCAATACCCCATAACCTAAGTCCCGAATAGTAACCCTAAATTTTAACCCAAATCCTAATGCGAATCCTCAAAACGAAACTCAATCCCTTCACCCAACTCTTCAACTCCAAGCCCTTACCACTCACCCTAATCCTGACCAACCCTTGACTCCCAATCCCGTTAACTCAACCCCTGGACCCTAACGGTTTGCCAACCCCCTTTCCCATCCCCTAATGCTCCCACAGTCGCCCCAGAAACGTTCTCAACTGAAATGGAAATCGGAAGACGTCAATAATTGCTGTCCTTTCTCCCCACAGCTCCCTCTGAAAACATCTACGCCTGAGATGCCCACCAGGACGTGACAGCACGTCACATGTGCCGGAGATCGGAGGGAGGAGTGAGCGGGACAGGGGGGGAGAGGGGGGAGTACTGAATGGAGCAATGCTGCGTGTTACTGTGAATACGTTCCCTCCCCTCCCCCCACGCCCTACTTCCTTCACAGGGAGCTCTCTCCTGACATCAACAGGGCCAACACAACCTCACACTCTCCGAGGCTGCCACCCGGGATTCTCCCTCCCTCTCACCAGATTCCCCTCCGAGATCAACAACTGCCAAAGGTGGAGTTGCATCTCTCCTCATGAACTACGATATCTGACTGCATGCAACGGGGAAGAATGCTCCCCCCATCCCCGCCCCTTTTTGATGACTGGATGGCTCTGGCTACGATATTCCAAGGATCGACAGGAGCCGTGGTTTACCGGGGACCCCCCCCCCCCCCCCCCCCCCCCCCCCGACTTGGCTTTTCAATCTCTTTGCTGCTGGTGAGATTTTTAATTTAGCTCTGAGCACCTCCCGGTACCGTGTCCAACCTTTGTGCTCCTATCGCGCCCCAGATTGCAACTCGCCCTCTCACTTTCAGTAACCCCCGGGGCAACTGAACCTTCTGTGGTGGACAGTTTCTACAATAAAGTCCAATAAAACCCAGAATCCTTTTGTGTCGTCTTTGTCTGTACTCTCCAGCGAGCATTGTTTTGGCAACTCAGCAGGGGGATGGGAACCTAAATTGTAGTCCCAGTGTACAGGATGTTGAGAGTAGTGAGGTCAGGGATAGGGTTATAAGTTCGAAAGAGGGCACCGGCAAGCAGGACGCTGGTTTGAAGTGTGTCTACTTCAACGCCAGGAGCATCCGGAATAAGGTGGGTGAGCTTGCCGCATGGGTTGGTACCTGGGATCTCGATGTTGTGGCGATTTCGGAGACATGGGTAGAGCAGGGACAGGAATGGTTGTTGCAGGTTCCAGGATTTAGATGTTTCTGTAAGAACAGAGAAGATGGTAAAAGAGGGGGGGGTGTGGCATTGTTAATCAAGGAAAGTATTACGGCGGTAGAAAGGACGCTTGAGGACTCGTCTACTGAGGCAGTATGGGCCGAGGTTAGGAACAGTAGAGGAGAGGTCACCCTGTTGGGAGTTGTCTATAGACCTCTGAATAGTTCCAGAGATGTAGAGGAAAGGATTGCAAAGATGATTCTTGACAGGAGCGAGAGTAACAGGGTAGTTGTTATGGGGGACTTTAACTTTCCAAATATTGACTGGAAATACTATAGTTCGAGTACTATAGATGGGTCAGTTTTTGTGCAGTGTGTGCAGGAGGGTTTTCTGACACAGTATGTAGACAGGCCAACAAGGTGCGAGGCCACATTGGATTTGGTACTGGGTAATGAACCAGGACAGGTGTTAGATTTAGATGTAGGTGAGCACTTTGGTGATAGTGATCACAACTCGGTTATGTTTACTTTAGCAATGGGCAGGGATAGGTATATACCGCAAGGCAAGAATTATAGCTGGCGGAAAGGCAATTATGATTCTATTCGGCAAGATTTAGGATGTATAGGATGGGGAAGGAAACTGCAGGGGATGGGTACAATCGAAATGTGGAGCTTTTTCAAGGAACAGCTACTGCGTGTCCTTGATAAGTATGTACCTGTCAGGCAGGGAGGAAGTTGTCGAGCAAGGGAACCGTGGTTTACTAAGGAAGTTGAAGCACTTGTCAAGAGGAAGAAGAAGGCTTATGTTAGGATGAGACAAGAAGGCTCAGTTAGGGCACTTGAGAGTTACAAGTTAGCCAGGAAGGACCTAAAGGGAGAGTTAAGAAGAGCGAGGAGAGGACATGAAAAGTCGTTGGCGGATAGGATCAAGGAAAACCCTAAGGCTTTCTATAGGTATATCAGGAACAAAAGAATGACTAGAGTAAGATTAGGGCCAATCAAGGATAGTAGTGGAAAGTTGTGTGTGGAATCAGAGGAGATAGGGGAAGCATTAAATGGATATTTTTTGTCAGTGTTTACACTGGAGAAAGACAATGTTGTCGAGGAGAACACTCAGGTTCAGTCGACCAGGCTAGATGGAATTGAGGTTCAAAAGGAGGAGGTGTTAGAAATTTTAGAAAATGTCAAAATAGATAAGTCCCCTGGGCCAGATGGGATTTATCCTAGGATTCTCTGGGAAGCCAGGGAGGAGATTGCAGCGCCTTTGTCCTTGATCTTTATGTCGTCTTTGTCGACAGGAATAGTGCCGGAAGACTGGAGAATAGCAAATGTTGTCCCCTTGTTCAAGAAGGGGAGTAGAGACAACCCTGGTAATTATAGACCTGTGAGCCTTACTTCGGTTGTGGGTAAAATGTTGGAAAAGGTTATAAGAGATAGGGTTTATAATCATCTTGAAAAGAACAAGTTGATTAGCGATACTCAACACGGTTTTGTGAAGGGTAGGTCATGCCTCACAAACCTTATTGAGTTTTTTGAGAAGGTGACCAAACAGGTGGATCAGGGTAAAGCTGTTGATGTGGTGTATATGGATTTCAGTAAGGCGTTTGATAAGGTTCCCCACGGTAGGCTATTGCAGAAAATAAGGAAGTATGGAATTGAAGGTGATTTAGCGGTTTGGATCAGTAATTGGCTAGCTGAAAGAAGACAGAGGGTGGTGCTTGATGGCAAATGTTCATCCTGGAGTTCAGTTACTAGTGGTGTACCGCAAGGATCTGTTTTGGGGCCACTGCTGTTTGTCATTTTTATAAATGACCTGGAAGAGGGTGTAGAAGGATGGGTTAGTAAATTTGCAGATGACACGAAGGTCGGTGGAGTTGTGGATAGTGCTGAAGGATGTTATAGGATACAGAGGGACATAGATAAGCTGTAGAGCTGGGCTGAGAGGTGGCAGATGGAGTTTAATGCGGAAAAGTGTGAGGTGGTTCACTTTGGAAGGAGTAACAGGAATGCAGAGTACTGGGCTAATGGCAAGATTCTTGGTAGTGTAGATGAACAGAGAGATCTCGGCATCCAGGTACATAAATCCCTGAAAGTTGCCACCCAGATTAATAGGGCTGTTAAGAAGGCATATCGTGTGCTAGCCTTTATAAGCAGGGGGATTGAGTTTCGGAACCACAAGGTCATGCTGCAGCTGTACATAACTCTGGTGCGGCCGCACCTGGAGTACTGCGTGCAGTTCTGGTCACCACATTATAGGAAGGATGTGGAAGCTTTGGAAAGGGTTCAGAGGAGATTTACTAGGATGTTGCCTGGTATGGAGGGAAGGTCTTACGAGGAAAGGCTCAGGGAATTGAGGTTGTTTTCGTTAGAGAGGAGAAGGCTGAGAGGTGACTTAATAGAGACATATAAGATAGAGGGTTAGATAGGGTGGAGAGTCTTTTTCCTCGGATGGTGATGACCAACACGAGGGGATACAGCTTTAAATTGAGGGGTGGTAGATATAGGACAGATGTCAGAGGCAGTTTCTTTACTCAGAGAGTAGTAGGGGTGTGGAACGCCCTGCCTGCAACAGTAGTAGACTCGCCAACTTTAAGGGCATTTAAGTGGTCACTGGATAGACATATGGATGAAAATGGAATAGTGTAGGTCAGATAGGCTTCAGATGGTTTCACAGGTCGGCGCAACATCGAGGGCCGAAGGGCCCGTACTGCGCTGTAGTGTTCTATGTTCTATGTTCTATAACTCTCCTCTGGGACACCAGCAAACTCCTGCCTTCCTGGCTTGCCCTGTCTCGGATATTAGAATTTACCGTTGACTTACTCACATTATGGTCTGGTTTGGGAGTGGGAGCATTAAGATGTGGAGTCGGAATATGAGGGGAAGAGATTTCTCTGGTAGCAGATGTCAGGATTTGGGTCTGGGTGCTCGAGGATCGGTGCTTTGCGGTTAATGTGAGATTGAGAGGATTTGGTCATGGAGAGGCGGTGGCCTAATGGTATTGTCACTGGACTAATAAATGAAATGAAAATCGCTTATTATCACAAGTAGGCTTCAAATGAAGTTACTGTGAAAAGCCCCTAATCACCACATTCCAGCGCCTGTTCGGGGAAGGCTGGTACTGGAATTGAACCATGCTGCTGGCCTGCCTTGGTCTGCTTTAAAAGCCAGCGATTCAGCCCAGTGTGCTAAACTAGCCCCTTGCTAAACTAGCCCCTGAGACCAGAGACCCAGAGTAATGCTCTGGGAACCCAGCTTCAAATCCCCCACTGCAGATGGTGAAATTTGAATTCAATAAAAATCTGGAATTAAAAAAGTCTAAGGATGACCATGAAACTATTGTCTGTTTCACTAATATCCTTTAGGGAAGGAAACCTGCCGTCCTTACCTAGTCAGGCCCACATATGACTCCAGACCACAGTAATGTGGTTAACTTGTAACTGCCCCCTCAAGGGAGGGATAATAAATGCTGGTACAGCCTGCGACATCCACATCCCATGAACAAATAAAATAAAAGGGGATTAGCTGGGATGAGGGTCAAGTCTTAGCATTCAGATTAGAGTCAGTACTGAACAATTGCTACACTGTCAGATGGCCAGTACTGAGGGAGTGCTGCACTGTCAGAGGGTCAGTACTGAGGGAGTGCTGCACTGTCAGAGGGTCAGTACTGAGGGAGTGCTGCACTGTCAGAGGGTCAGTACTGAGGGAGTGCTGCAATGTCAGAGGGTCAGTACTGAGGGAGTGCTGCACTGTCAGAGGGTCAGTACAGAGGGAGTGCTACACGGTCAGAGGCTTAGTACTGAGGGAGTGCTGCACTATCAGGGGTTAGTACTGAGGGAGTTCTGCACTATCAGAGGGTCAGTACTGAGGGAGTGCTGCATTGTCAGAGGATCAGTGCTGAGGGAGTGCTGCACTGTCAGAGGGTCAGTACAGAGGGAGTGCTACACGGTCAGAGGCTTAGTACTGAGGGAGTGCTGCACTATCAGGGGTCAGTACTGAGGGAGTGCTGCACTGTCAGGGGTCAGTACTGAGGGAGTGCTGCACTGTCAGGGGTCAGTACTGAGGGAGTGCTGCACTATCAGGGGTCAGTACTGAGGGAGTGCTGCACTGTCAGGGGTCAGTACAGAGGGAGTGCTACACGGTCAGAGGCTTAGTACTGAGGGAGTGCTGCACTATCAGGGGTCAGTACTGAGGGAGTGCTGCACTGTCAGAGGGTCAGTACTGAGGGAGTGCTGCACTGTCAGAGGGTCAGTACTGAGGGAGTGCTGCACTGTCAGAGGGTCTGTACTGAGGGAGTGCTGCACTGTCACGGGTCAGTACTGAGGGAGGGCTGCACTGTCAGAGGGTCAGTACTGAGGGAGTGCTGCACTGTCAGAGGGTCAGTACTGAGGGAGCACTGCACTGTCAGAGGGTCAGTACTGAGGGAGGGCTGCACTGTCAGAGGGTCAGTACTGAGGGAGTGCTGCACTGTCAGAGGGTCAGTACTGAGGGAGCGCTGCACTGTCAGAGGGTCAGTACTGAGGGAGTGCTGCACTGTCAGAGGGTCAGTACTGAGGGAGCACTGCACTGTTTTTAAACTTATTTGTTTTAATTTCATTTATGGGATGTGGGCGTCGCTGGCTAGGCCAGTATTTATTGCCCATCTAGTTGCCCTTTAGAAGATGGTGGTGAGTTGCATTCTTGAAAAACCGCTGCAGTCTTTGAGGCGTAGGTACACCCACTGTGCTCTTAGGGAGGGAGTTCCAGGATTTTGCCCCAGCGACAGTGAAGTCAGGGTGGTGCATGAGTTGGAGGGGAACGTTGGAGGTGAGTGGTTTGGAGGGGATCCTCCAGATAGTGGGGTTCCCAGGTATCTGCTGCTCTTGTCCTTCTAGTAAGAAGTCTTACAACACCAGGTTAAAGTCCAACAGCTTTCTTTCAAATCACTAGCTTTCGGAGAGTATCATGAAGGATCTGCGCTCTGAAAGCTAGTGATTTGAAACAAACCTGTTGGACTTTAACTTGGTGTTGTAAGACTTCCTACTCTGCCCACCCCAGTCCAATTCCGGCATCTCCACATCTTGTCCTTCTAGATGGTAGTGGCAGTGGGTTTGGAAGGTGCTGTCTAAGGAACCTTGGTGAGTTATTGCAATGCATCTTGTCGATGGTACACATGGCTGCCATTGTTCGCCAGTGGTGGAGGGTTTGAATGTTTGTGGAATGGAGAGCAATCAAGTGGGCTGCTTTGTCCTGGATTGTGTTAAGCTTCTTGAGTGTTGTTGGAGTTGCACTCATCCAGGCAAGTGGTGAGTATTCCATTACACTCCTGACTTGTGCCTTGGACCGGCTTTGGCGGGTCAGGAGGTGAGTTACTCGCCGTCAGATTCCTAGCCTTTGACCTTCCCTGGTAGCCACAGTATTAATATGGCTTGTCCAGTTCAGTTTCTGATCAATGGTAACCACCAGGATGTTGATGGTGGGGGATTCAGCGATGGTGATGCAATTGAATGTCAATGGGTGATAGCTAGATTCTCTCTTGTAGGGGATGGTCAATGCCTGGCACCTCTGTGGTGCGAATGTAACTTGCCACTTGTCAGCCCAAACTGGATATTGTCCAGGCCTTGCTGCATTTGGGCACGGACAGCTTCATTATCTGAGAGTGACAAATGGTTAGGGGCTGGTTTAGCTCACTGGGTTAAATCGCTGGCTTTGAAAGCAGACCAAGCAGGCCAGCAGCATAGTTCGATTCCCGTACCAGCCTCCCCGGACAGGCGCCGGAATGTGGCGACTAGGGGCTTTTCACAGTAACTTCATTGAAGCCTACTTATGACAATAAGCCATTTTCATTTTCATATTGTGCAGTCAACTGTGAACATCCTCACTTCTGACCTTATGATGGAAGGGAGGTCATTGATGAAGCAGCTGAAGATGGTTGGGCTGAGGGCACTACCCTGAGGAACTCCTGCAGTGATGTCCTGGGGCTGAGATGATTGACCTCCAACCACCACAACCATTTTCCTTTGTGCCAGGAATGACTCCAACCAGCGGAGAGCTTTCTCCCTGATTTCCATTGACGTCAGTTTTTCTGGGGCTCCTTGATGCTGTATTCGGTCAAATGCTGCCTTGATGTCAAGGGCAGTCAGTCTCACCTCACCTCTGGAGTTCAGCTCTTCTGTCCAAGTTTGAACCAAGGCTGTAATGGGTCATAAACTAAGAGAACCTGGTGGAACCCAAACTAAGCGTGCGTGAGCAGATTATTGCTGAGTATCGCCGCTCAGTACTGCGTGAGCGGTGTCAGAGGTTTTGTCTTTCGTAGTGAGACATTAAACTGAGGCGCTTGTCTGGCCTCTCAGGTGGGTGTATTTGGTAAAAGGGCGTGGGAGGGGGGTGGGTTTGGGGGGGGGGGGGTGGGGCAAGTCCTCCCCATTATCCTGAAGCAATATTTATCCCTCAGCCAACATCATTAAAATAACAGATGATCTGGATCATGATCACATTAATGCGAGTGGGGTCTTGCTGTGCACGAACAGGCTGTCATGATAATGACATTACAGCTATCAGGAGGCCCAGAGCAACAGATACCTGGGGACACTACCACCTGGAGGTTCCCCTCCCAGTTACCATCCTGACTTGGAAATACAGTGACCCTTCCTTCACTGTCGCTGGGCCAAATCCTGGAACTCCCTCCCTAACAGCACGGTGGGTGCACCTACACCACACAGACTGCAGGGATTCAAGGAGGCAGCTCACCACCACCTTCCAAAGGGGTCAATTAGGGATGGGCGGTAAATGGTGGACCCAGTTTGCGACAATCAAACTCTGAAAATGGACTTGCGATAGTTTGTTCACTCCTGGATCAGTTGGAGTGGTTATGGGGGATGTGATGATCAATGGAGAGGATGATCAGTGATGGGCGATGCAGATTATCCAGCACATTATCCCTCGGGCAATCATTCGCATCGTGTCCATAGCAGCGATGCAGTTTTCCCAGAGGACAAGGATCCAGTCAGCAGCTCATTAATGATTCATGAATTGCAGATAAAAAGGCCATTGATGATTCAAACACACTTCAGCAGAGCATCAAAACAAATGCCAGCAAAATAATAATTCCAATTACTCCCACTGGGGTACGGGTTCCACACACACTGACTCTCACTGGGGTACGGGTTACACACACACTGACTCTCACTGGGGTACGGGTTCCACACACACTGACTCTCACTGGGGTACGGGTTCCACACACACTGACTCTCACTGGGGTACAGGTTCCACACACACTGACTCTCACCGGGGTACGTGTTCCGTGCACACTGACTCTCACCGGGGTACGTGTTCCACACACACTGACTCTCACTGGGGTACGGGTTCCACACACATTGACTCTCACTGGGGTACAGGTTCCACACACACTGACTCTCACTGGGGTACAGGTTCCACACACACTGACTCTCACCGGGGTATGTGTTCCACGCACATTGACTCTCACTGGGTTACGTGTTCCACGCACACTGACTCTCACTGGGGTACGTGTTCCACACACACTGACTCTCACTGAAATGAAAATCGCTTATGGTCACGAGTAGGCTTCAATTAAGTTACTGTGAAAAGCCCCTAGTCGCCACCTTCCGGCGCCTGTTTGGGGAGGCTGTTACGGGAATCGAACCGTGCTGCTGGCCTGCTTTCAAAGCCAGCGATTTAGCTCTGTGCTAAACAGCCCCTCTGGAATACAGGCTCCACACACACTGACTCTCACTGGGGTACGTGTTCCACACACACTGACTCTCACTGGGGTACGGGTTCCACACACACTGACTCTCACTGGGGTACGGGTTCCACACACACTGACTCTCACTGGGGTACGGGTTCCACACACACTGACTCTAACTGGGGTACGGATTCCACACACACTGACTCTCACTGGGGTAAAGGTTCCACACATACTGACTCTCACTGGGGTAAAGGTTCCACACACACTGACTCTCACTAGGGTACGGGTCCCACACACACTGACTCTCACTGGGGTATGGGTTTCACACACACTGACTCTCACTGGGGCACGGGTCCCACACACACTGACTCTCACTGGGGTACGGGATCCACACACACTGACTCTCACTGGGTACGGGTTCCACACACACTGACTCTCACTGGGATACAGGTTCCACACACACTGACTCTCACTGGGGTACGGGTTCCACACACACTGACTCTCACTGGGGTACGGGTTCCACACACACTGACTCTCACTGGGTACGGGTTCCACACACACTGACTCTCACTGCGGTATGAAGTCAGTAGGAGACGGTACTGGGACGGCGCGCTGACTACAGGAGGGGTCGTTACAGGGAAAGGTGCGCTGACATCAGGAGGAGATTGTACTGGGACAGCGTGCTGATGTCAGGAGGAGACGGTACTGGGACAGCGCGCTGCGTCTGGAGGAGACGGTACTGGGACAGCGTGCTGACGTCAGGAGGAGACGGTACTGGGACAGCGCGCTGCGTCTGGAGGAGACGGTACTGGGACAGTGCGCTGCGTCTGGAGGAGATGGTACTGGGACAGGGCGCTGACGTCGGGAGGAGACGGTACTGGGACAGCGCGCTGACGTCAGGAGGAGACGGTACTGGGACAGCGCGCTGACGTCAGGAGGAGACGGTACTGGGACAGCGCGCTGACGTCAGGAGGAGACGGTACTGGGACAGTGCGCTGACATCAGGAGGAGACGGTACTGGGACAGGGCGCTGACTACAGGTGGGGACGGTACTGGGGGAGCGTGCTGACGTCAGGAGGAGACGATACTGGGACAGTGCACTGACGTCAGGATGAGATGGTACTGGGACAGCGCACTGATGTCAGGAGGAGACGGTACTGGGACAGCGCACTGATGTCCGGAGGAGACGGTACTGGGACAGCGCGTTGACGTCAGGAGCAGACAGTACTGGGACAGTGCGCTGTCGTCGGGAGGAGACGGTACTGGGACAGCGTAATGACGTCAAGAAGAGACGGTACTGGGAATGTGCGCAGACGCCAGCAGGAAATGGTACTGGGACAGGGTGCTGACGTTGGGAGGGGACGGTACTGGGACAGCGCGCTGACGTCAGGAGGAGACGGTACTGGGACTGCGCGCCGACGTCAGGAGTAGGTACTGGGACAGCGCGCTGACGTCAGGAGGAGACGGTACTGGGACAGTGCGCTGACGTCCGGAGGAGACGGTACTGGGACAGCGCGCTGACGTCAGGAGGAGATGGTACTGGGAGAGCGCACTGATGTCAGGAGGAGACGGTACTGGGAGACCACACTGACATCAGGAGAAGGTACTGGGACAGCGCGCTGACTACAGGAGGGGACGTTACTGGGGGAGCGCGCTGACTACAGGTGGGGACGGTACTGGGACTGCGCGCTGACGTTGGGAGGAGACGGTACTGGGACTGCGCGCTGACGTCAGGAGGAGATGGTAATGGGTAGCGTGCTGATGTCAGGAGGAGATGGTACTGGGAGAGCGCACTGATGTCAGGAGGAGACGGTACTGGGAGACCACACTGACATCAGGAGAAGGTACTGGGACAGCGCGCTGACTACAGGTGGGGACGGTACTGGGGGAGCGTGCTGACGTCAGGAGGAGATGGTACTGGGACAGTGCACTGACGTCAGGAGGAGATGGTACTGGGACAGCGCACTGATGTCAGGAGGAGACGGTACTGGGACAGCGCACTGATGTCAGGAGGTGACGGTACTGGGACTGCACGCTGACGTCAGAAGGAGATGGTACTGGGACAGCGTGCTGACGTCAGGAGGAGATGGTACTGGGACTGGGTGCTGACGTTGGGAGGGGACGGTACTGGCACAGGGTGCTGACGTCAGGAGGAGACGGTACTGGGACAGCACGCTGACGTTGGGAGGGGACGGTACTGGGACAGCGTGCTGACGTCAGGAGGAGACGGTACTGGGACAGCGCGCTAACATCAGGAGGAGACGGTATTGGGACTGCGCGCTGACGTCAGGAGGAGACGGTACTGGGACAGCGTGCTGACGTCAGGAGGAGATGGTATTGGGACAGCACGCTGACGTCAGGAGGAAACGGTACTGGGACAGGGCGCTGACGTCAGCAGGAGATGGTACTTGGACTGGGTGCTGACGTTGGGAGGGGACGGTACTGGGACAGTGCACTGACATCAGGAGGAGACAGCATGGTAGGGCAGCACAGTAGTTTTTTTTTTAAAATTTAGATTACCCAATTATGTTTTCCAATTAAGGGGCAATTTAGCGTGGCTAATCCACCTACTCTCCACATTTTTTTGGGTTGTGGGGGCGAAACCCACGCAGACACGGGGAGAATGTGCAAACTCCACACGGACAGTGACCCAGAGCCGGGATCGAACCTGGGACCTCAGCGCCGTGAGGCGGTTGTGCTAACCACTAGGCCACCGTGCTGCCCTCGCAGCACAGTAGTTAGCATAAATGCTTCACAGCTCCAGGGTCCCAGTTTCGATTCCTGGCTGGGTCACTGTCTGTGTGGAGTCTGCACGTCCTCCCCGTGTGTGCGTGGGTTTCCTACGGGTGCTCCGGTTTCGTCCCACAGTCCAAAGATGTGCGGGTTAGGTGGATTGGCCATGCTAAATTGCCCGTAGTGTCCTAAAAAGTAAGGTTAAGGGGGGGGGTTGTTGGGTTACGGGTATAGGGTGGATAC
Organism: Scyliorhinus canicula; assembly: GCF_902713615.1. NCBI lineage: Eukaryota > Metazoa > Chordata > Chondrichthyes > Carcharhiniformes > Scyliorhinidae > Scyliorhinus > Scyliorhinus canicula. The sequence goes on from NC_052157.1 coordinate 56,115,519, forward strand.
GTGGCTTTGAGTAGGGTGATCATGGCTCGGCACAACATCGAGGGCCGAAGGGCCTGTTCTGTGCTGTACTGTTCTAAGTTCTAAGTTCTAAGAGACGGTACTGGGACAGCGTGCTGACGTCAGGAGGAGACGGTACTGGGACAGCGCGCTGACGTCAGGAGGAGACGGTACTGGGACAGTGCGCTGACGTCAGGAGGAGACGGTACTGGGACAGCGCGCTGACGTCAGGAGGAGACGGTACTGGGACAGCGTGCTGACGTCAGGAGGAGACGGTACTGGGACAGGGCGCTGACGTCAGGAGGAGATGGTACTGGGACAGGGTGCTGACGTTGGGAGGGGACGGTACTGGGGCAGGGCGCTGACGTTGGGAGGGGACGGTACTGGGACAGCGCGCTGACGTCAGGAGGAGACGGTTCCGGGGGAGCGCGCTGACGTCAGGAGTGGACGGTTCCGGGGGAGCGCGCTGACGTCAGGAGGAGATGGTACTGGGACAGCACGCTGACGTTGGGAGGGGACGGTACTGGGACAGCACACTGACGTCAGGAGGCGATGGTACTGGGACAGCGTGCTGACGTCAGGAGGAGACGGTACTGGGACAGCGCGCTAACATCAGGAGGAGACGGTATTGGGACTGCGCGTTGATGTCAGGAGGAGACGGTACTGGGACAGCGTGCTGACGTCAGGAGGAGATGGTACTGGGACAGCGCACTGACGTCAGGAGGAGTAGGTACTGGGACAGCGTGCTGACGTCAGGAGGAGGCGGGTCTGGGACAGTGCGCTGACGTCAGGAGGAGACGGTACTGGGACAGCGCGCTGACGTCGGGAGGAGACGGTACTGGGACAGGGCGCTAACATCAGGAGGAGACGGTACTGGGACAGGGCGCTGACGTCAGGAGGAGACGGTACTGGGACAGGGCGCTGACGTCAGGAGGAGACGGTACTGGGACAGCGCGCTGACGTCAGGAGGAGACGGTACTGGGACTGGGTGCTGATGTCAGGAGGAGACGGTACTGGGACTGGGTGCTGATGTCAGGAGGAGACGGTACTGGGACAGCGCGCTGACGTCAGGAGGAGATGGTACTGGGACAGCGCGCTGACGTCAGGAGGAGACGGTACTGGGACAGTGCGCTGACGTCAGGAGGAGACGGTACTGGGACAGTGCGCTGACGTCAGGAGGAGACGGTACTGGGACAGTGCGCTGACGTCAGGAGGAGACGGTACTGGGACAGCGCGCTGACGTCAGGAGGAGACGGTACTGGGACAGCGCGTTGACGTCAGGAGCAGACAGTACTGGGACAGTGCGCTGTCGTCGGGAGGAGACGGTACTGGGACAGCGTAATGACGTCAAGAAGAGACGGTACTGGGAATGTGCGCAGACGCCAGCAGGAAATGGTACTGGGACAGGGTGCTGACGTTGGGAGGGGACGGTACTGGGACAGCGCGCTGACGTCAGGAGGAGACGGTACTGGGCCTGCGCGCCGACGTGAGGAGTAGGTACGGGGACAGCGCGCTGACGTCAGGAGGAGACGGTACTGGGAGAGCGCACTGATGTCAGGAGGAGACGGTACTGGGAGAGCGCACTGATGTCAGGAGGAGACGGTACTGGGAGAGCGCACTGATGTCAGGAGGAGACGGTACTGGGAGAGCGCACTGATGTCAAGAAGAGACGGTACTGGGAATGTGCGCAGACGCCAGCAGGAAATGGTACTGGGACAGGGTGCTGACGTTGGGAGGGGACGGTACTGGGTCAGCGCGCTGACGTCAGGCGGAGACGGTACTGGGACTGCGCGCCGACGTCAGGAGTAGGTACTGGGACAGCGCGCTGACGTCAGGAGGAGACGGTACTGGGACAGCGCGCTGACGTCAGGAGGAGACGGTACTGGGACAGTGCGCTGACGTCGGGAGGAGACGGTACTGGGACAGCGCGCTGACGTCAGGAGGAGACGGTACTGGGACAGCGCGCTGACGTCAGGAGGAGACGGTACTGGGACAGCGCGCTGACTACAGGAGGGGACGTTACTGGGGGAGCGCGCTGACTACAGGTGGGGACGGTACTGGGACTGCGCGCTGACGTTGGGAGGAGACGGTACTGGGACTGCGCGCTGACGTCAGGAGGAGATGGTAATGGGTAGCGTGCTGATGTCAGGAGGAGATGGTACTGGGAGAGCGCACTGATGTCAGGAGGAGACGGTACTGGGAGACCACACTGACATCAGGAGAAGGTACTGGGACAGCGCGCTGACTACAGGTGGGGACGGTACTGGGGGAGCGTGCTGACGTCAGGAGGAGACGGTACTGGGACAGTGCACTGACGTCAGGAGGAGATGGTACTGGGACAGCGCACTGATGTCAGGAGGAGACGGTACTGGGACAGCGCACTGATGTCAGGAGGTGACGGTACTGGGACTGCACGCTGACGTCAGAAGGAGATGGTACTGGGACAGCGTGCTGACGTCAGGAGGAGACGGTACTGGGACTGCACGCTGACGTCAGAAGGAGATGGTACTGGGACTGGGTGCTGACGTTGGGAGGGGACGGTACTGGCACAGGGCGCTGACGTCAGAAGGAGACGGTACTGGGACAGCACGCTGACGTTGGGAGGGGACGGTACTGGGACAGCACACTGACGTCAGGAGGCGATGGTACTGGGACAGCGTGCTGACGTCAGGAGGAGACGGTACTGGGACAGCGCGCTAACATCAGGAGGAGACGGTATTGGGACTGCGCGCTGACGTCAGGAGGAGACGGTACTGGGACAGCGTGCTGACGTCAGGAGGAGATGGTATTGGGACAGCACGCTGACGTCAGGAGGAAACGGTACTGGGACAGGGCGCTGACGTCAGGAGGAGATGGTACTTGGACTGGGTGCTGACGTTGGGAGGGGACGGTACTGGGGCAGGGCGCTGACGTTGGGAGGGGACGGTACTGGACAGCGCGCTGTTGTCAGGAGGAGACGGTACTGGGACAGCGCACTGACATCAGGAGGAGACGGTACTGGGAAGCGGCGCTGACGTCAGGAGAGACGGTACTGGGACAGCGCGCTGATCAGGAGGAGACGGTACTGGGACAGCGCGCTGAGTCAGGAGGAGACGGTACTGGGACAGGCGCTGACGTCAGGAGGAGACGTACTGGGACTGCGCGCTGACGTCAGGAGGACGGTGCTGGGATGCGCGCTGACGTCGGAGGAGACGGTACTGGGAGCTGCGCGCTTGACGTCAGAGAGACGGTACTGGGACTGCGCGACGTCAGGAGGAGCGTACTGGGACAGCGACTGCCAGGAGAAGGTATGGGAGCGGCTGTATAGGGTGGATACGTGGCTTTGAGTAGGGTGATCATGGCTCGGCACAACATCGAGGGCCGAAGGGCCTGTTCTGTGCTGTACTGTTCTAAGTTCTAAGTTCTAAGTTCTAAGAGACGGTACTAGGACAGCGTGCTGACGTCAGGAGGAGACGGTACTGGGACAGCGCGCTGACGTCAGGAGGAGACGGTACTGGGACAGTGCGCTGACGTCAGGAGGAGACGGTACTGGGACAGCGCGCTGACGTCAGGAGGAGACGGTACTGGGACAGTGCGCTGACGTCAGGAGGAGACGGTACTGGGACAGGGCGCTGACATCAGGAGGAGACGGTACTGGGACAGGGCGCTGACATCAGGAGGAGACGGTACTGGGACAGTGCGCTGACGTCAGGAGGAGACGGTACTGGGACAGGGTGCTGACGTCAGGAGGAGATGGTACTGGGACAGGGTGCTGACGTTGGGAGGGGACGGTACTGGGACAGCGCGCTGACGTTGGGAGGGGACGGTACTGGGACAGCGCGCTGACGTCAGGAGTGGACGGTTCCGGGGGAGCGCGCTGACGTCAGGAGTGGACGGTTCCGGGGGAGCGCGCTGACGTCAGGAGGAGATGGTACTGGGACAGCACGCTGACGTTGGGAGGGGACGGTACTGGGACAGCACACTGACGTCAGGAGGCGATGGTACTGGGACAGCGTGCTGACGTCAGGAGGAGACGGTACTGGGACAGCGCGCTAACATCAGGAGGAGACGGTATTGGGACTGCGCGTTGATGTCAGGAGGAGACGGTACTGGGACAGCGTGCTGACGTCAGGAGGAGATGGTACTGGGACAGCGCACTGACGTCAGGAGGAGTAGGTACTGGGACAGCGTGCTGACGTCAGGAGGAGGCGGGTCTGGGACAGTGCGCTGACGTCAGGAGGAGTAGGTACTGGGACAGCGTGCTGACGTCAGGAGGAGGCGGGTCTGGGACAGTGCGCTGACGTCAGGAGGAGACGGTACTGGGACAGCGCGCTGACGTCGGGAGGAGACGGTACTGGGACAGGGCGCTAACATCAGGAGGAGACGGTACTGGGACAGGGCGCTGACGTCAGGAGGAGACGGTACTGGGACAGGGCGCTGACGTCAGGAGGAGACGGTACTGGGACAGCGCGCTGACGTCAGGAGGAGACGGTACTGGGACAGTGCACTGACGTCAGGAGGAGACGGTTCTGGGACTGGGTGCTGATGTCAGGAGGAGACGGTACTGGGACAGCGCGCTGACGTCAGGAGGAGACGGTACTGGGACAGCGCGCTGACGTCAGGAGGAGATGGTACTGGGACAGCGCGCTGACGTCAGGAGGAGACGGTACTGGGACAGCGTGCTGACGTCAGGAGGAGACGGTACTGGGACAGCGCGCTGACGTCAGGAGGAGACGGTACTGGGACAGCGTGCTGACGTCAGGAGGAGACGGTACTGGGACAGCGCGCTGACGTCAGGAGGAGACGGTTCTGGGACTGCGCGCCGACGTCAGAAGTAGGTACTGGGACAGCGCGCTGACGTCAGGAGGAGACGGTACTGAGACTGGGTGCTGATGTCAGGAGGAGACGGTACTGGGACGGCGCGCTGACGTCAGGAGGTGACGGTACTGGGACAGCGCGCTGATGTCAGGAGGAGACGGTACTGGGACAGCGTGCTGACGTCAGGAGGAGACGGTACTGGGACAGCGCGCTGACGTCAGGAGGAGATGGTACTGGGACATGGTGCTGACGTTGGGAGGGGACGGTACTGGCACAGCGCGCTGACGACAGGAGGAGACGGTACTGGGACAGCGTGCTGACGTCAGGAGGAGACGGTACTGGGACAGCGTGCTGACGTCAGGAGGAGACGGTACTGGGACAGCGCGCTGCGTCTGGAGGAGACGGTACTGGGACAGTGCGCTGACGTCGGGCGGAGACGGTACTGGGACAGTGCGCTGTCGTCAGGAGGAGACGGTACTGGGACAGTGCGCTGTCGTCAGGAGGAGACGGTACTGGGACAGCGCGCTGACGTCTGGAGGAGACGGTACTGGGACAGTGCGCTGACGTCGGGAGGAGACGGTACTGGGACAGCACGCTGACGTCAGGAGGAGACGGTACTGGGACAGTGCGCTGTCGTCAGGAGGAGACGGTACTGGGACAGTGCGCTGTCGTCAGGAGGAGACGGTACTGGGACAGTGCGCTGTCGTCAGGAGGAGACGGTACTGGGACAGTGCGCTGACGTCTGGAGGAGACGGTACTGGGACAGCGCGCTGACGTCAGGAGGAGACGGTACTGGGACAGTGCGCTGACGTCAGGAGGAGACGGGTCTGGGACTGGGTGCTGATGTCAGGAGGAGACGGTACTGGGACAGCGCGCTGACGTCAGGAGGAGATGGTACTGGACAGCGTGCTGACGTCAGGAGGAGACGGTACTGGGACAGTGCGCTGACATCAGGAGGAGACGGTACTGGGACAGCGCACTGACGTCAGGAGGAGACGGTACTGGGACAGTGCGCTGACGTCAGGAGGAGACGGTACTGGGACAGGGTGCTGACGTCAGGAGGAGACGGTACTGGGACAGCGTGCTGACGTCAGGAGGAGATGGTACTGGGACAGCGCGCTGATGTCAGGAGGAGACGGTACTGGGACAGCGCGCTGACGTCAGGAGGAGACGGTACTGGGACAGCGCGCTGATGTCAGGAGGAGACGGTACTGGGACAGGGCGCTGACATCAGGAGGAGACGGTAGTGGGACAGCACGCTGACGTCGGGAGGAGACGGTACTGGGACAGTGCGCTGACATCAGGAGGAGATGGTACTGGGACAGGGTGCTGACGTCAGGAGGAGACGGTACTGGGACAGTGCACTGACGTCGGGAGGAGACGGTACTGGGACAGCACGCTGACGTCAGGAGGAGACGGTACTGGGACAGTGCGCTGTCGTCAGGAGGAGACGGTACTGGGACAGTGCGCTGACGTCTGGAGGAGACGGTACTGGGACAGCGCGCTGACGTCAGGAGGAGACGGTACTGGGACAGTGCGCTGACGTCAGGAGGAGACGGTTCTGGGACTGGGTGCTGATGTCAGGAGGAGACGGTACTGGGACAGCGCACTGACGTCAGGAGGAGACGGTACTGGGACAGTGCGCTGACGTCAGGAGGAGACGGTACTGGGACAGCGTGCTGACGTCAGGAGGAGATGGTACTGGGACAGCGCGCTGATGTCAGGAGGAGACGGTACTGGGACAGCGCGCTGACGTCAGGAGGAGACGGTACTGGGACAGCGCGCTGATGTCAGGAGGAGACGGTACTGGGACAGGGCGCTGACATCAGGAGGAGACGGTAGTGGGACAGCACGCTGACGTCGGGAGGAGACGGTACTGGGACAGTGCGCTGACATCAGGAGGAGATGGTACTGGGACAGGGTGCTGACGTCAGGAGGAGATGGTACTGGGACAGTGCACTGACGTCAGGAGGAGACGGTACTGGGGGAGCGTGCTGACGACAGGAGGAGACGGTACTGGGACAGCGCGCTGACGTCAGGAGAAGACGGTACTGGGACAGTGCACTGACGTCAGGAGGAGACGGTACTGGGACAGCGCGCTGACGTCAGGAGGAGACGGTACTGGGACAGCGCGCTGACGTCAGGAGGAGACGGTACTGGGACAGCGCGCTGACGTCAGGAGGAGACGGTACTGGGACAGGGTGCTGACGTCAGGAGGAGACGGTCCTGGGACAGCGCGCTGCGTCTGGAGGAGACGGTACTGGGACAGGGCGCTGACATCAGGAGGAGACGGTACTGGGACAGCACGCTGACGTCGGGAGGAGACGGTACTGGGACAGTGCGCTGACATCAGGAGGAGATGGTACTGGGACAGGGTGCTGACGTCAGGAGGAGACGGTACTGGGACAGTGCACTGACGTCAGGAGGAGACGGTACTGGGGGAGCGTGCTGACGACAGGAGGAGACGGTACTGGGACAGCGTGCTGACGTCAGGAGAAGACGGTACTGGGACAGTGCGCGTTGACGTCAGGAGCAGACGGACTGGGAACGCGGGTACTGACCCGTGACGTCGGAGACGGTACTGGACAGCGCGCTGACGTCAGGAGGAGACGGTACTGGACAGCGCGCTGACGTCGGAGGAGACGGTATGGGACAGCGCGCTGACGTCAGGACAGAGACGTACTGGCAGCGCTGCGTCAGGGAAGGTACTGTCCGGTT
>NC_052157.1:56123145-56156424 GCF_902713615.1 Scyliorhinus canicula
ACTGGGACAGCGCGCTGACGAGAGACGTTACTGGAGGAGCGCGCTGGTCCGGAGCGGTACGTACGGGACAGTGCGCTGACGTCAGGAGGAGATGGTACTGGGAGAGCGCACTGATGTCAGGAGGAGATGGTACTGGGAGACCACACTGACATCAGGAGAAGGTACTGGGACAGCGCGCTGACTACAGGTGGGGACGGTACTGGGGGAGCGTGCTGACGTCAGAAGGAGACGGTACTGGGACAGCGCGCTGACGTCAGGAGGAGATGGTACTGGGACAGCGCACTGACGTCAGGAGGAGACGGTACTGGGACTGCACGCTGACGTCAGAAGGAGATGGTACTGGGCCAGCGTGCTGACGTCAGGAGGAGACGGTACTAGGACAGCGCGCTGCCTCAGGAGCAGACAGTACTGGGACAGCGTGCTGACGTCAGGAGGAGATGGTACTGGGACAGGGCGCTGACGTCAGGAGGAGACGGTACTGGGACAGCGCGCTGACGTCAGGAGGAGACGGTACTGGGACAGTGCGCTGACGTCAGGAGGAGATGGTACTGGGACAGTGCGCTGACGTCAGGAGGAGATGGTACTGCGACAGCGCGCTGACGTCAGGAGGAGATGGTACTGGGACAGCGCGCTGACGTCAGGAGGAGATGGTACTGGGACAGCGCGCTGACGGCAGGAGGAGATGGTACTGGGACAGTGCGCTGACGTCGGGAAGAGATGGTACTGGGTCAGCGTAATGACGTCAAGAAGAGACGGTACTGGGAATGCGCGCAGACGCCAGGAAGAGACAGTACTGGGAATGCGCGCAGACGCCAGGAGGAGACGGTACTGGGTCAGGGTGCTGATGTTGGGAGGGGACTGTACTGGAGCACCGCGCTGATGTCAGGAGGAGACGGTACTGGGACAGCGCGCTGATGTCAGGAGGAGATGGTACTGGGAGAGCACACTGACGTCAGGAGGAGACGGTACTGGGACAGGGCGCTGACGTCAGGAGGAGACGGAACTGGGACAGGGGGCTGATGGCAGCAAGAGGCGGTACTGGGACAGTGCACTGACGTCAGGAGGAGACGGTACTGGGACAGCGCGCTGACGTCAGGAGACGGTACTGGGACAGCGCGCTGACGTCAGGAGGAGACGGTATTGGGATAGTGCGCTGACATCGGGAGGAGACGGTACTGGGACAGCGCGCTGATGTCAGGAGATGGTACTGGGAGAGCACGCTGACCTCAGAAGGAGGCGGTTCTGGGGGAGCACGCTGACGTCAGGAGGAGACGTTACTGGGACAGCGCACTGACATCAGGAGGAGACGTTACTGGGACAGCGCACTGACGTCAGGAGGACAGTATTGGGACAGCGCGCTGACGTCAGGAAGAGACGCCTCTGAGAAGCTGAGGGGGAGTCCTGTCTGGTGTCCTGGCTTCATTAACCAAGGGATATGGAGACAAGAACTGTACACAATACTCCAGGTGTGCTCTGACCAAGGGACATGTAAGCCTACTTGTGACAATAAAGATTGTTCAAAAAAGTACTCCCAATGTGGTCTAACCAAGGGATTTTGGAGACTGGCGCTGTGCACACTGCTCCCAGTGTGGTCTAACCAATGGAAATGGAGACCAGAGCTGTGCACAGTGCTCCCAGTGTGTTGGAACCAAGGTATAGAGAGACCGGAACTGTGCACAGTGCTCCCAATGAAGTCTAACCAAGAGATATTGAGAGCGGCAGTGAAAGTTAACAGCGTGGTGGTGTTCAGGTTGGCAGCCAATTTGTGTGCAGTGACCCAGCTGTGCAGGGTAGTGATGCCCAATCAATGGACACGAAACGTAGATGAAGTCCGAACGAAAGGCTTTAATTAGCAAGAAGTGGACCTGGCAGCAGACGTACAGAAGAATGGCTGGCTGCCAGGGTACACAGGTTCTTATACCCCCGCCTCGTAGGCGGAGCTACCTTCCTCTTAGCCAATCGGCTGAGAGGCACACAATACCTGGGCCAATGGGCAGCGAGTCCTCTGCACCAATGGCAGCTCACGCTCCCAGGTACCGTAATACCCCTAGTCATACTACCACAGGTAGGTTGCTGTGTTCAAAATAGCTGCTGCTTTCCATCCACACAACTCTTCAATGCTTCCATGACTGCGAAATTAACATGGACACCCCTCCCCCACATCATCCACCCCGCAGAATTATTCAAGCGTTTGTCACTCGGCAGCGCTTGCTCATTTCCTGCACTGCGTTTGACGTACCACCTGTCAGGAGGAAAAAAACAGCTAGTTGTCCCCATGCAGCATGATGATGACCTCCCGACTTCACAATCAGTTTCCCTTGGCAACAGGGCACACCCTGTCATGAGCTACAGCCACCCTCAGCATTTCTGGGGCCTTCACAGGTAAGGGTGCCGCATAACATCTGGCCGTCAAATTTATTAAGCCACCATAGCAGAATCGGTGATGCGGGAGGCCTCCTTTTCTGGGTGCAGGATTGAGGGAGGCCTTGGAGCCTGCCTCGCAGCCAGAGGGAGAAAGGGATAGAGCGGTGGCAGAGCCTCCGTTCTGCCTCATTTCATGCCTACGACTCGGGTTGGGTTTACTTTGAGGGTGGCCGGAGGTGTGGTCGGTGTGATTAGGGTGGGGGAGGGGTGAAGGACGCTGGTAGCAGGCCCACCCATTGGCCGGATGGTCCAGGGCCGATTGCTGACATGGTCGGACCACCCCGCCTGGTCGCACTTTGTGTTGGCCGGGTGGGAGCCCGCCTCCAGAAGGTGGCTGCTGACACCCTTGGACTACCCACGCTAGCACCGGGAAGGAGCGAGAGTGAATGGTCGGACAGTTCAATATCCGCGAAAGGAACACCTCCTCAGTCAATCGCCAAATTCCGTTATCCAGTACCCTGGGGGTTTCCCGGCCTGATGTCACAGGGACTTCTGGGGGGAGAACCAGAAACGGAAAACACAATGGTGCTGGGAAAACGAGTTGGACCAGACATGAAGCAAGTGCAAAGTTACAGTCTCCATATCCCTTGATTACACCACGCTTGGAGAGTCAGTACTGAGGGAGTGCTGCACTATGAGAGGCTCAGCAATGAGGGAATGCTGCGTGCCGGAGGGTCAGTACTGAGGGAGTGCTGCACTGTCGGAGGGTCAGTACTGAGGGAGCGCTGCACTGTCGGAGGGTCAGTACTGAGGGAGCGCTGCACTGTCAGAGGGTCAGTACTGAGGGAGTGCTGCACTGTCAGAGGGTCAGTACTGAGGGAGCGCTGCACATGCGCAGGATCACTTTTAGAGGATCAGTATTGAGAGAGCTGCACTGTCTGAAGGTCAGTACTGAGGGAGTGCTGTACTATGAGAGGGTCAGTACTGAAGGGAGTGCTGCACTGTCAGAAGGTCAGTACTGAGGGAGTGCTGCTCTGTTGGAGGGTCAATATTGAGGGAGTGCTGCACATACACAGAATCAGGAATGAGGGTTTACTGCACTGTCAAAGGGTCAGTCCTGAGGAAGCGCTGCACTGTCAGAGGGTCAGTACTGAGGGAGTGCTGCACTGTCGGTGGGTCAGCACTGAGGGAGTGCTGCACTGTCAGAGGGTCAGTATTGAGGGAGTGCGGCACTGTCAGAGGGTCAGTACTGAGGGAGTGCTGCACTGTTGGAGGGTCAGTACTGAGGGAGTGCCGCACTGTCAAAGGATCAGTACTGAGGTTTGTTATTCACCCTGGGGTAACACAGACTGCACACGATGCGGGTAACTGAACCAAACATGGGTGTTGGTTCAATATAAGAGTTATTGAACTTCAGTAACGAAGCACACAACTGCCTGTGGGTTGACTCTCTACTACTCGAAGTAAACTAACATTAACTATCTAGACCAGGCTAGCTAGATCCACGTGTCGAAGGTATTGAATGATTTGTACATCCTGACTCACGACAGTTGCCAGCAGTGGAAAGAGGCAGAGTGATGATGCCTTGTGTGTTTTATAGTTGGAAGCCCCCTTCTGGTGTTCTGTCTTGTGATTGGTCATGCTCTGTTCTGTATGTTGATTGGCTAACTTGGGTGTCTGTCACTGCCTGTCTTTACTCATGATGTGCATGGGTGCACATTATGACATGAGGGAGCGCTGCACTATCAGAGAGTCAGTAGGAGGGAGTGTGGTGTGTTGGGCAAGCTGGTGTAGAGAGAGACAGGCTTCTAACACTTGATGAGATGCAATCCGATTTTATTAAACATCTAACTATATTACATGCTTAACTGTGGGTTGACTCTATGCTGACTTGACTGGAGACCTGAGGCTAGCCTGACCAGACTAACTGACTACCACATGGTGTTTGCACTGGCTAATGCTCACGAGCTCTGACTGTCTCAGAGGCTGGATCCTGAGAGAGCGGGAAAACTGGTGCCCTCTGGCTTTATAGTGGTTGTGTCCTGTCTGGTGATTGGCTGCTGTGTTCTGTGTGCTTACTGGTCATCCTGTGTGTCAATCACTGCCTGTCTGCACTCCATTATATACATAGATGTATATTATCACATTTCCCCCCACCTTTTTTTTCAGGTCAATAAATAATGAATATGTGTACAGGAACTTGACTATATACAGAACATGCTAACTTATATGCATGGGAAGGTGTCTAGTGCAGATAGAGGGCAGATAACATGAAAAAAACGACATGTACAGATGTCAAAACGATGCGATAAGAAGGTAATGTAACAGTCAGTCTAGAAATTCAGTTTCTGTGGTGGGCGACAAATTCTGGTTGACCGCCTCAAGGGTGGGTCAGGGGCCACCTGCACCTAAACGGGCGGGACTGCCTCCAATGCGGTGGTCGTCGAGGTTGGTAGAATAACTGGTAGATCGGTGGTCTCGTGGCAGGGCGCGTCCTGAGGAAGCAGTGTGCGAGGCGGGACATCACGGTTGGGTGGCGGGCGTGGAAGTCTGCGCAGTGCCCGCCTGTTCCGTCGTCGGAAAGAGCCATCAGGCATGTGAACGAGGAACAATCTCGGGCCACTTGCTTGATCACCACAGCTGTGGCGGACCAGCCATCGTCAGGCAGCTGACCACGAACCTGATCAGCAGGGACCAGCTCGGGGAGATCTGTGGCATGGGCGTCGTACGCCAACTTGCATTGGGCCCGAGACTGCTGCATCCTCTGAATGACCGGGAAGTTGTCAAGGTCCGGAATGTATATGGCCGGAACCGTCGTTCGCAGTGTGCGGTTCATGAGGAGCTGCGCTGGGGACAGCCCAGTGGTCGCTCTATAAGCCAACAGCGCCAGATTGAAATTGGAATTCGAGCCAGCAGCCTTGCACAATAGTCTTTTTACGCTGTGGACCCCTTTTTCGGCCTTCCCATTCAACTGGGGGTAGTGGGGGCTGGATGTGACGCGCCGAAAGTTGTACAGACGGGCAAAATCTGACCACTCCTGGCTGAAGAGACAGAGGCCATTGTCACTCATCACCGTGAGTGGGATCCCATGTCGGGCAAAGGTTTCCTTGCATGGCTTGATCACCGCCGCCGACGTGAGGTCAGACAGTCTGACCACTTCGGGGTAGTTGGAAAAGTAGTCCACTAGGAGGACATAGTCACGCCTCTTGGCATGGAACAGGTCAACACCGACTTTGGACCATGGGGAGGTCACCATCTCATGCTGCTGTAGAGTCTCCTTAGGCTGGGCCGGCTGGAATTTTTGACACGTCGGGCAATTGAGGACCATGTTGGCGACATCTTGGCTGATGCCTGCCCAAAATACTGCCTCTCGGGCTCGACGGCGACATTTTTTGACCCCCAGCTGACCTTCGTGGATTTGACGGAGAACCAAATCTCGCATGCTCTGTGGGATAACAATTCTGTCAAGCTTCATGAGGATGCCGTCTACCACCGTTAGATCGTCCTTGACATTGTAAAACAGGCCTTCTAGCGGAGCTACCCACCTCTCAGCCAATCGGCTGAGAGGCACATGACTTATCGGGCCAATGGGCAGCGAGTCCTCTGCACCAATAGCAGCTCACTTCTAAGGTACCGTAATACCCCTAGTCACACTACCACATTCACCCCTTGTTGAAAAGGAAGCGGGGGGGGGGGGGGGGGGGAGGAAAAAATACGTGGGCGTGAGGGGGGTGGGGGGGGGTGGTGTCCCGTGACTACGTGAGACTGGTAGTATGACTAGAAATGTTGACGCCGTACCGTTGCATCGATGGCTGCCCACTGACCCGTAACTAATGTGCAAGAGGAAAAAAACAACAATGTGCAGTGTGCATAATCGTGGGGGGGGGGGGAGGGGGAAATGGGTGAATAGGTAGAGAACAATGGATATCACAAGAGTCCATCCGCAGGCAGAAGTCCACCCATAGGTCACATCGATTCAATCAGTCGAGTGGGCCCCTTCGATGTCCTGCTTGACCTGCGTAGTGGTGCCGGTGATGTTGGAGCGGTGGTCGTCCGTGACTCCGGGACTGATGATCTTGTTTCTGTGTCCGTACCCCTGGTCGGAGCTAGCGAGTGCCAGACCGGGGGAGAGGGTCCCTGTCCGCTGAGCTGTGGGTGCGTCATTGCTGGGAGCAGTGGGTGTCGGGGGGGGGGCTGGTGCGGGGGGGTGTGGCCGAGATCGGCGGGTGCCAGGTCCTGAAGGGAGACTGTCTCCTGTCGGCCGTCGGGATACTCCACATACGTGTATTGCGGATTCGCGTGGAGTAGCTGGACTCTTTCGACCAACGGGTCTGACTTGTGCACCCGCGCGTGCTGCCGGAGCAGGATGGGCCCGGGGGTAGCCAGCCAGGTCGGGAGCGGGGTCCCTGAGGAAGACTTCCTGGGAAAAACAAGAAGACGTTCGTGAGGCATTTGGTTAGTGGCGGTACAGAGAAGTGACCGGATTGAGTGGAGGGCGTCTGGGAGGATCTCCTGCCAGCGGGAGACTGGGAGATTTCTGGACCGTAGGGTCAGCAGGACGGTCTTCCAGGCCGTACCGTTCTCCCTCTCGACCTGTCCGTTATCCCGGGGGCCATGCCCCTGCTGACCAGGAATTGACGCAGCTCGTCGCTCATAAATGAGGACCCCCGATCGCTATGAATATATGCGGGGTAACCGAACAGGGAGAAGATGGTGTGCAGGGCTTTGATAATGGTGGTTGTGGTCATGTCGGGGCAGGGGATGGCGAAAGGGAAACGGGAGTACTCGTCAATCACGTTGAGGAAGTGCGTGTTGCGGTTGTTGGAGGGGAGGGGACCTTTGAAGTCCATGCTGAGACGTTCAAAGGGGCGGGAAGCCTTTATCAGGTGCTCTTGTTTAGAGCGGTAGAAGTGCGGCTTGCACTCTGCGCAGATGTGGCAGTCCCCGGTCACTGTCCTGACCTCCTCGATGGAGTTGGGCAGGTTGCGGATCTTTATGAAATGGAAGAAGCGGGTGACCCCCGGGTGGCAGAGGTCCGTGTGGAGGGTTTGGAGGCGGTCCACTTGTGTGTTGGCACAGGTGCAGTGGGACAGGGCACCGGGAGGCTCGTTTAGCTTCCCAGGATGATACAAGATGTCGTAGTTGTACGTGGACAACTCAATCCTCCACCGCAAGATTTTATCGTTCTTTATCTTGCCCCTCTGTGCATTATCAAACATGAAATCTACTGACTGTTGGTCTGTGAGGAGGGTAATTTGCTTTTATCCAGTGTTTAAGTCACTGCCACCTCTCTTCCAGGAATGCCTACCGTGAAGAAGTACTGCTCTTCTCTCCGACAGCATTTCCGTAAGTCCCTCCCTCACTATCCTACTTAACTGCTTTCCTCTCTGGGGACTGCCATTAACACTCTTTCCCTTGGTCTCTGTGGCCATTAGTACCCTGTTTCCCTGGGTTTCTGTGACTATGACTCATCTTTCATTCCTACTCCACAGTATAAATATTTCCCACTCTCTCTGTCTGTTAGCTTTGACAAAGAGTCATCGGACTCGAAACGTTAGCTCTTTTCTCTCCCTACAGATGCTGCCAGACTGGCTGAGATTTTCCAGCATTTTCCCTTTCGTTTCGGGTAAACCTCCTGCCGGCCATATAGTGCCTCCAATGTCGCACAGCTTCAACCATGGCCTGTGCCTCCTTCTCGACCGAGGAGTGTCGGATTTCGGAAGCTTGGAGCGTCCGGGAGAAGAAGGCCACGGGTCTGCCCGCTTGGTTGAGGGTGGCCGCCAGAGCAACATCAGACGCGTTGCTCTCGACCTGAAAGGGGAGGGACTCGTCGATAGCGCACATCGTGGCCTTTGCAATGTCTGCTTTGATGCGGCTAAAGGCCTGGTGGGCCTCCATCGACAGGGGGAATGTGGCTGATTGGATGAGGGGACGGGCTTTGTCGGCGTAATTGGGGACCCACTGGGCGTAATATGAAAAGAAGCCCAAACAGCGTTTGAGGGCTTTGAGGGAGTGGAGGAGGGGGAGCTCCATCAGGGGGCACATGCGTTCGGGGTCGGGGCCTATCACTCCGTTACGCACTACGTAGCCGAGGATGGCTAGACGGTCGGTGCTAAACACGCACTTATCCTTATTGTAGGTCAGGTTAGGAGTTTTGTGGTACGGAGGAATTTGCGGAGGTTGGCGTCATGGTCCTGCTGGTCGTGGCCGCAGATGGTGACATTGCCGAGATATGGGAAGGTTGCCTGTAAACCGTGTTGGTAAACCAGTCGGTCCATCTCCCTCTGCATCACCGAGACCCCATACGTGACACCGATGGGGGTCGCACGTGGCGTCGGGGGCCCAAAATGGCGGCGCCCGGTGATCACTTGTGGCGGTGGGGGCTGGGGGCAGAGAGGTCCGCGGGGCGCATGAGTAGCGCTGGGGGGGGGAATCCGCGATCACTGCTTGGGACTGCAGCGACCGCCTTGGACTGGCAAACGGCCGCAAAATGGCCCTTTTTGCCGCAGCCTTTACAGGTTGCGGTGCGGGCCGGGCAGCACATGCGGGGGTGCTTGGCCTGGCCGCAAATGTAGCAGTGGGGCCCCGTGGGTTTATCGGGGCGCCCCGGGGCGCAGGCCTGAGGGGGGTCCAAGTCTGCGGGGGTGATGGGGTTGCGTTCCATGCTGCCCAGGGGGCCGCCGTGCGGTCAGGAGGGTACGCGTTGCGGTTAGCGACATCGAGAGAGGAGGCGAGGGCCCGTGCCTCAGCGAAGCTTAAAGTTTATTTCTCCAAGAGTCTCTGGGAAGATTGAATACCCGCAACGAAAGCGTCTCTAATTAAATGTTCGGTGTGCTCGGCCGCAGAAACTTGTGGGCAGGCGCAGTTTCTCCCCAGAACAAGGAGGGTCTGGTAGAATTCATCCAAAGACTCACCAGGGAATTGCTGTCTCGTGGCCAGCAAGTGCCGTGCGTAGACCTGGTTCACCGGCCGGATGAAATGTCTCTTTAGCAAGTCCATAGCTGCGTCATAGTCTGCTGTGTCCTCTATGAGCGTGTACACGGCGGTGCCCACGCACAAGTGGAGGATATGCAGTTTTTGTTCCCTCGGGCGGTTTTCGGCTGTGCTCAAATAACTGTTGAAACACGCCAGCCAGTGTTTAAATGCAGCTGTTGCATTTGCTGCGTGCGGGCTGAGTTGAAGGCACTCCGGCTGGATACGAAGCTCCATCTTTTAAAACTTGTGCATTAAATTGATGCACCATCAATTGGACACGAGGCGAAGATGTGATCCAAACAAAAGGCTTTAATGCACAAGATGTGTGCCCGGCAACAGACGTACAGAAGAATGGCCGACTGCCGGGGAACATGGGTTCTTATATCCTGCCTTGTAGGCGGAGCTACCTGATTGGCTGAGAGGCACATGACTTATCTGGGCTAATGGGCAGCGAGTCCTCTGCACCAATAGCAGCTCACTTCTAAGGTACCGTAATACCCCTAGTCACACTACCACAACCCGCTGGAGCAGAGGATCTCTGGCCATGTCATAGAACATAGAACAGTACAGCACAGAACAGGCCCTTCGGCCCTCAATGTTGTGCCGAGCCATGATCACCCTACTGAAACCCACGTATCCACCCTATACCCGTAACCCAACAACCCCCCCCTCCTTAACCTTACTTTTATTAGGACACTACGGGCAATTTAGCATGGCCAATCCACCTAACCCGCACATCTTTGGACTGTGGGAGGAAACCGGAGCACCCGGAGGAAACCCACGCACACAGGGGGAGGACGTGCAGACTCCACACAGACAGTGACCCAGCCGGGAATCGAATGTGGGACCCTGGAGCTGTGAAGCATTTATGCTAACCACCATGCTACCCTGCTGCCCCAAATGTCCTCACGAATTTGCATGACCCTCTCATCAGAGGCCAGAAAGTTGGAGGCACAGAATTGCACCTGCGCGTCTATTTGACAGACAAAGTCAGTCTGCTCACATGGTGTGGTGAGAGATCTGGAGAGTGCATCGGCCACAATGAGCTCTTTGCCCGGTGTGTAAACCAGGTCGAAATCGTAACGGCACAGCTTGAGGAGGATGCGTTGTAACCGATGAGTCATGTCATTGAGGTATTTTTGGATGATGTGAACCAATGGCCTGTGGTCCGTCTCGACCGTGAATTTGGTGAGACCATATACATAATCATGGAACTTGTCGGTCCCTGTAAGGAGGCCCAGACATTCTTTCTCAATCTGAGCGTATCGTTGCTCAGTGGGCGTCATGGCTTTGGAGGCATATGCAACTGGGGCCCAGGAGGAGGAGTCATCCCTTTTGAGGAGCACCGCCCCAATACGGTCCTGGCTCGCGTCAGTGGATATTTTTGTTTCTTTGGCAGGGTCGAAAAACACCAGCACCGGGGCCTTGGTGAGTTTCACCCTGAGCTCACACCACTCTTGCTCATGAGCGGGTAGCCACTGGAAGTCCGTTGTTTTTCTAACGAGATGGCGGAGAGCTGTGGTGTGTGACACCAAGCTGGGGATGAACTTCCCAAGGAAGTTGACCATTCCTAGAAAGCGGAGGACCGCCTTCTTGTCCTCCGGGTTCTT
The DNA here is from genome assembly GCF_902713615.1 of Scyliorhinus canicula. NCBI lineage: Eukaryota > Metazoa > Chordata > Chondrichthyes > Carcharhiniformes > Scyliorhinidae > Scyliorhinus > Scyliorhinus canicula. The sequence continues at coordinate 56,134,095 of NC_052157.1, forward strand.
CATGGCGTTGATCGCCGAAACCTTGTCAGCATCTGGCCGCACGCGTTGCTGCGAAATGTGGTCGCCAAGGAATTTGATTTCTGATTGACCGAATGAGCATTTGGCTCTGTTGAGTCGGAGGCAATGCTCGTGGATCCTGTGGAACACCCGCTTGAGGCGATCGATGTGTCCTTGAGGAGTTGTGGACCAGATTATGACATCGTCGACGTACACTCGCACCCCCTCGATGTCCTCCATCATCTGTTCCATTATGCGGTGGAACATCTCCTGAGGCGGAGATGATGCCAAAGGGCATACGGTTGTAGCAGTAGCAACCGAACGAGGTATTGAATGTGCACAGCTTGCGGCTGGACACGTCCAGCTGTATTTGCCAAAACCCCTTGGAGGCGTCCAGCTTCGTGAAGAATTTGGCATGAGCCATCTCTCTGGTTAACTCTTCTCGTTTAGGTATTGGGTAATGTTCCCTCATGATGTTGCGGTTCAAATCTTTGGGGTCGATACAGATTCGAAGTTCCCCAGGCGGCTTCTTGACGCAAACCATGGAGCTAACCCAGTCCGTGTGTTCCGTGACCTTTGATATGACGCCCTGGTCCTGGAGGCCTTGCAGCTGCTGCTTGAGGTGGTCCTTGAGGGGTTCCGGCACCCGACACGGTGCGTGAACCACAGGGGTGGTGTTTGGCTTCAGTAGGATTTTGTATCGGTATGGGAGTGTGCCCATACCTTCGAACACACTATGGTATTGCGCTATGATGTCATTGAGTTGAGCCTGGAAGTTATCATCTGGCGAGGCCGTTGCCTCTGCGGACGACATGGTGTGAACTCGCTGCACTAGGTTCAGGAGTTTGCAGGCCCGAGCACCGAGCAGGGAAGCTTAGTTCCTATGATCTCAAATCGCAGCGTCGCTTTTAATGACCTATTGGACACCGCAAGCTGGCATGAGCCACTGGCAGCAATGGCATTGCCATTGTAGCCGAGGAGCTGGCAGGCCGGTGGAAGAATGCTTGGTCTGACACAGATGGTGTCGAGGTCAGATTTCAAAATGAGGTTTGTTGAAGCGCCGGTGTCCAGCTTGAAACGGATGTGATCCTTGTTAACAGTAAGGGTAGCACACCACTCGTCGTCCGGATCAATGCTCAGGATTGGGAAGTGTTTCACTATCGTTGAGAGAGGCAGAACATGCTTAGTGATGTTGCCCACCTGGAATGGGGACTTGAGGACCTCAGCGTCGGGATCTGGTGGGCTGTCGGGGTCGGAGTCTGTCACGGCCTGCTGTACCGATCGGACGCTCCTGCGCTATGGCTGGGATCGCTGTGTGTTGGGCAGTAGAGCAGATCTGCAAAGGGCTGCGTAGTGGCCAAGCTTGCCACACTGGAGACAGCGTCGTGATTTTGCCGGAAATTGCCGCTTTATATGGGTGGAGCCACAATTCGGACAAGTCATGATGCCGACGTCAGGACGTTCCGTGCACCAATGCGCAGTGCAGTCGAACGACGTGCGCCCCTGCGCAGGCTGGTCGTCGGTCTCGCCGTCCCCTCGGTCGTGGCGTGCATGCGCTGGAGCCCGGGAAAGCGCAAAATGGACACTCTCATCAAGACTCAGGCTCTGCATTTGTGTGATGGCCTGCACCCCTTCTGCCTCATGGGGGGTTAGCTTTGCCGTTTCTGCCGCCCTGATGTGGGAGTACCGGTTGTTAGCGTGCTCGTGGAGGACACAGGTTTCGATAGCGATGGTGAGGGTGAGCTGCTTAACTTTCGGGAGCTGCTGGCGAAGGGAATCGGAGTGGACCCCGAAAACGATCTGGTCCCGGATCATGGAATCAGTTGTCGAGTCATTGTTGCATGACTGCGCGAGGATGCGGAGATGGGTTAAAAAGGACTGAAAAGGTTCATCCTTACCCTGAAGCCTCTGCTGTAAAACGTACCGTTCAAAGCTCTCATTGACTTCGATGTCACAGTGGCTGTCGAACTTCAGCAGGACTGTTTTAAATTTTGTCTTGTCCTCGCCTTCAGCAAATGTGAGGGAGTTAAAAATGTGGATAGCGTGGTCCCCGGCTGTAGAAAGGAATAGTGCGATCTTCCTGGCATCTGATGCGGCTTCGAGGTCAGTGGCTTCAAGATACAGCTGGAACTTCTGTTTAAGAATCTTCCAGTTTGCGCCGAGGTTGCTGGCGATGCGGAGCTGCGGAGGAGGGCGGACGCTGTCCATCTACCGGAGGACTGATCGCTGGTCAAGGCAGATTATCTCAAGGTAGGTCCGTCAAACTTCAGCATTACTCACTGGTACCATGATGTGTTGGGCAAGCTGGTGTAGAGGCTTCCAACACTTGATGAGATGCAACTCGATTTTATTGAACATCGAACTATATTACATGCTTCACTGTGGGTTTTCATAGAATTTACAGTGCAGAAGGAGGCCATTCAGCCCATCGAGTCTGCACCGGCTCTTGGAAAGAGCACCCTACCCAAGGTCAACACCTCCATCCTATCCCCATAACCCAGTAACCCCACCCAACACTAAGGGCAATTTTGGACACTAAGGGCAATTTATCACGGCCAATCAACCTAACCTGCACATCTTTGGACTGTGGGAGGAAACCGGAGCACCCGGAGGAAACCCACGCACACACGGGGAGGATGTGGAGACTCCGCACAGACAGTGACCCAAGCCAGAATTGAACCTGGGACCCTGGAGCTGTGAAGCGATTGTGCTATCCACAATGCTACTGTGCTGTCCTACCTAACTGGGTTGACACTATGCTGACTTGACTGGAGACCTGAGGCTAGCCTGACCAGACTATCTTACTGCCACATGGTGTTTGTACTAGCTGCTGCTCACGAGCTCTGACTGTCTGAGGCTGGATCCCCAGAGAGCGGGAAAACTGGTGCCCTTTATAGTGGCCGTGTCTGTCTGGTGATTGGCTGCTGTGTTCTGTGTGCTCACTGGTCATCCATGTGTGTCAATCACTGCCTGTCTGCACTCCATCATATACATGGATGTATATTATGACAGAGTACTTCGCTATCAGAGAGTCAGTAGGAGGGAGTGCTGCACTATCAGAGAGTCAGTAGGAGGGAGTGCTGCTGAGGGGAAGGATGGATCATTTTGTCCCGGGGATGGTCCAGAGGATGAAGCGGGCTTTGTAAAAGGCAGGCAGCTCTCAAGCAATATAAGATGGTTGTTGAATGTCGTCATGAACTGTCAGGAGCCTGGATACCGGAGGTAGTGTTGTCCATGAACACGGAGAGGGCATTCACCCGGGTGGAGTGGCAATATTTGAGGTTCTGGGAAGGTTTGGGTTTGGCCTGAGATTTGTGGCATGTGTGCGCCTGCTATACGTGGTACCAAGGGTGATTGTGCGGACAAATTATCTGAGCTCACGGAGTTTCGATTTATACAGGGGAACAAGGCATTGGCTGTTGTTGTTTGCACTGGCCATAGAGCTCTTTGGGTGTTGACGAAGTGGCAGGGGATTATGAGTGGACAGAGGGAGCATTGGGTGTCGCTCGATTCCGATAACCTATTGTTGTACGTTTTGGACCTGCTGTGGAGTATGGGAAGGATCATGGGCCTGCTGGGGAGGTTTGGGTTGTTCTCGGGGTTTAAGTTTGCAAGGTGTTCCCGGTGAATGAGTTGGGACGGCGACCCAATTTAGGAGGGATGCCATTTAAGGTGGCTAGGGATAGGTTCAGGTATTTGGGGATTCACGTAGTGAGGGAATGAACGATGCTCCACGAGTGTAACTTAACGAAGCTGGTGGAGGAGGCCAGGGGAATCTTAAGAGGTGGGATACATTACAATTGACTTTAGAGAGGAGGGTCCAAACTGGTGAAGATGAATATTCTGCTGAGGTTCCTGTTTATTTTTCAGACACTCCTGATCTTTATACCAAAGGCTTTTTTTCAGAAGCTGGACACGATTATTTTGGATTTTGTATCGGCGGGGAAGGTGTCAAGTGTTCAGAAAAGGTGCAGCGATGGTGGGAAGGAGAGGGGGGTAGAGTGGGTTAGGGTGGAGGAGGAATCTTGTAAGGGGTCCAGCTTAAGGGCTATGGTGACGGCAGTGTTGCCAATGGCGCCGAGTAGGTATTCAGGGAGCCCGGTGGTGCAGTCCATGGTGAAGATTTGGAACCAGTTGAGGAGGCATTTTAAGATGGAGGGGATGTCGGTGTTAACGCCGTTGTGTGTGAATCACGGGTTTGAACCGGGGGTGGGGGGGGGGGGGGGGGGGGGGGGGGGGGGGGGGGGGTGGGGGGGTGGGGGGTGGGGGGGGGGGTAGATGGACAGCATGTATAGGAGGTGGAGGGAAGTGGGGGTGGTCAAGGTGAGGGATTTGTAGTTGGAGGAAAGGTTTGCCAGTCTGGAGGAGCTGAGGGAGAGAATAGAGCTCCCGAGGGGGAGTGGGTTCAGGTACCTGCAGATAAGGGACCTTACGCGAAAGGTCTGGAAGGAGTTTCCTATGTTGCCGGGGGGAGGGTGAAGAAGGGGGGAACATTGTACAAATTGTATCCTTGACTGTTGGGAAGCATGTTTCCCGGGGTGTTTATGTGCTGTACCTTTTTTGATACACGTTTGGAATAAAAGACATTTTTAAAAAATGAGCGAATGCTGCACTGCAGGAGGGGCAGTAATGAGGGAGTGCTACACTGTTGGATGGTCAGTACAGAGGAAGTGCTGTACTGTTGGAGGGTCAGTAATGAGGGAGCGTTGCACTGTCGAAAGGTTAGTCGTGAGTGAGTGCTGCCTCTAGCAGCGTCAGTACTGAGGGAGCGCTGGACTGTCATGGGGTCAGTGGTGAAAGGAGTGTTGCACTATCAGGGAGTCTATACTGAGGGAATGCTGCACTGCTGGATGGGCAGTAATGAGGTAGTGCTACACTTTTGGATGGTCGGTACTGATGGAGAGCAGCACTGTTGAATGGACAGTACCGAGGGAGTCTACAGTGTCGGAGGGTAAGTACTGGATGAGTGCTGGGCTGTTAAACGGTCAGCATTGAGGGAAATCTGCACAATCAGAGGCACTTCTGAGGGAAAGCTGCAATACAGAGGGTGAGTACTGAGGAAGTGCTGCACTATCACAGGGTCAGTACTGAGGGAAGGTTGCACTGTTTGAGGGTCAGTACTGAGGGAGTGCTGCACTGTCAGAGGGTCAGTACTGAGGGAGTGCTGCACTGTCAGAGGGTCAGTACTGAGGGAGTGCTGCATTGTCAGAGGGTCAGTACTGAGGGAGTGCTGTACTGACAGAGGGTCAGTACTGAGGGAGCGCCGCACTGTCGGAGGGTCAGTACTGAGGGAGTGTTGTACTGTCATAGGGTCAGTACTGAGGGAATGCAGCACTGTCAGGGGGTCAGTACTGAGCGAGTGCTGCGCTGTCAGAGGGTCAGTCCTGAGGGAGTGCTGCACTGTCAGAGGGTCAGTACTGAGAGAGTGCTGCATTGTCAGAGGGTCAGTACTGAGGGAGTGCTGTACTGACAGAGGGTCAGTACTGAGGGAGCGCCGCACTGTCGGAGGGTCAGTACTGAGGGAGTGTTGTACTGTCAGAGGGTCAGTACAGAGGGAGTGCTGCACTGTCAGAGGGTCAGTACTGAGGGAGTGCTGCACTGTCAGAGGGTCAGTACTGAGGGAGTGCAGCACTGTCAGAGTGTCAGTACTGAGGGAGTGCTGCACTGTCAGAGGTTCAACACTGAGAGTCAGTACTGAGGACGCGTCGCACTGTGGATGGATCTGAATTAGCTTTACATTTTTCAGTTCAACAGTTCTTAAAATAAAAGGAATGTCTTTAATTATACCTGACACAGTACCCCCAGTCAGTATTGTTCAGAATCTGCACTAGACCCTACAATGTGTTGGGATCCTGGAGGAGAGCCCCAAATGATGTTTCTCTCTGTAAAACTCTGAGGATAGGGTGCTTCAACCCAGGACTGATGACTCTGGCCAACAGGTATTGTTATGATCCAGGGTTTAGAGAATACCAAAGTATAACATGGAGTTCATCTGACCTACAACTTTTATAGATTTTGGTTATGAGGAGCATAAGGGCCTACCTTTCAGGTGTTATTCAACAAGGCCTTAAGCACTTTAAATCAAAAACAAAGTTTATTCTACGAATTCAGTTAACATTTATAAACACGCAGTAAGCATTTTACCAACTACAAACATAAATACCCCACAAGCTACAGTACTCTATATTTAACCCTTAATAACTCCCCTTTACTGTTTCACTCAAGTAACAACATCCATAAATCAGACAATCTCCTTTACCACAAAACAGTAGGTTTGAATTGCTTCCAGAACACAGTTATTACTTTGCAGTTATCAAGTGATCTGGAGACACCTTTTTAGCATGCAGAGAGACCAGAGTTGCCTTCTTTTGTCTGAATGTAGCTTCCAACTGTCTAAACCGAAAGTAAAACACAGAGTCACAAACAGATTCCAGTTCAAAACGAAAGTAAAAACTAGAGCCAGAGCCCAGCTCCACTCACCCAATGACATCACTGCAGCCATTTGAGAAGACAAACAGTTCTTAAAGGGACATTCCCGTGACAGTATCTTTTATGTTAAAACCATTAATTACATCAACTGAATCCCAATAAACTTCTTGACCTGCTGTGCGAGGACTAAACACACTCCCTCACAAATTATCTATACTCCAGGTAATCTCTTGCAATCAAAACAATATTCCATTAGTAGTTACCTAACTTTTGGTGACTCCTTAATTACAGATTTAGTAGACATACTGCCTGCATGTATTTTAAAGCAGAATTTTAATACCATTCCTACCACAAATCTGAAATATAATATACAACAATTTCTACATTCATCACACCTCCCTCCTTAAAACAAAATCAGCCAGCAAATGAAAAGGTGGCTTCATTTTCCTAAGCCTTTGACCTTGAAAGACTATTGATTACTGACCACTGCTTCTCCACTGTAGGATACATATTGTATTACATTGAAGCATGCAAATTGAAACATCGGCATTATCCATTTCAGTCTTCCTTTCCCAACTTTGAATGAACCATTCTTCTCACCTCTCAAAGTCATGATAAAGTATCGGCAATTATATTTTTTCTTGTAGGGCCTAAGAATGTGACTTGAGCTTTTGAAAATTAACTCTTAGTCAAGCTTACCGCCAACCCAGCCTCCTGTAATTGATTGAATAATTCCTTTGAATCTTCCAAATGATCCTTCCACATTTTGACCAAATTACATACAAATCATCAATGCATACTGCACAATTGTTTAGTTCAGAAATGACTTTGTTGGTTAGTTTTTAAGAATGTTGCTGACACATTTTTTATTCCATACGGCATAACCTTAAACTTATACAGACCACTTGGTGTTACAAAAACCGAAACTTGCTATGCCCTGTCTGATAAAGGTACGTGAAGTAATTCTGGTAATAAAATTTCCCTTTCCCACCTTTTCAACAGAGTCTTCTAAATGAGGAATAGGATATGAATCTGATTTTGTAACTTTTCTATAGTCCAATCTGGTTTTGCATCTGGTTTCTGTACCATCACAATAGGTGAGCTCCAATCGCTGCAATTCACTTCAAGGATATCATCCTTAAGCATGCTTTCAATCTCCATTTGTACCTGTGCCAACTTTAATGGATTCAATCTGTATGGATGTTGTTTAATTGGAGTAGAATTTCTGACATCCACATCATGTACAATCATCTTTGTTCTCCCTAGTTTGTTCCAACATATAGCTCCGTGTGACTGTAATAATTCTTTCAGGTAACTTTGATTCTTCTCTGGAAGGTAACTTAGTAATTTATCTAAACATCTAAATTTCTTATTGCTTCCTCAGTGTCCAATCTAATTTGAGGAATGACAAATTCAGAATCGTCTGGATTTATCTCCTCTGAGTTATATAAATGCACACAACATCCTTCTTTCCTTCTCTATCAGAATTCCTTTTAAGCATATTAACATGACACACTGAGTTTTCCTTCAGTCTGGCATTCTTATGAATAAATTCACCTCACTCAATTTCCCTTCGATTTGATAAGGCCCACTAAATTTTGCTTTTAATGGTTTACCTACCATTGGTAACAATACTAATACTTTCTCCCCACTAACAAAACTACGAGTTTTTGATTTTGTATTCCTGTCTTTTTTCATCACATACTGTGACAATTTAAAATGCTTTCTAGCCAACTCGCCAGCCCTAGTTAATCTCTCCATAAAGTTCAACACATAGTCCAATAATGTAGTCTCCGAATGCTGACTCACCAATTTCTTAATTTAAGTGGTCCTCTCACCTCATGACCAAAAATCAATTCAAATGGACAGAATTTACTTGATTCATTCGGTGCATCTCTCATCACAAATAGTACAAATGAAATTTCTTTATCCCAATCCTCTGGATAATCCCGACCATAAGCGCTGAACATGGTCTTTAAAGTTTGATGCCATCTTTCTAACGCTCCCGGCGATTCTGAATGATACACAGTTGAGTTAAATTGCTTTATTCCTAAACTATCCATAACTTCCCTGAATAGCTTCGGCATAAAATTGAACCTCTGATCTGATTGGATTTCTTTTGGTAGTCCATATCTCGTATAAAATGTAGTTAACTTCTCTCTAAAATCCTCTTAGCTGCAATATTTCATAATGGAAAGGTTTCTGGAAATCTGGCAGACACATCCATTATTGTCAACAAATACTGATTCCCACGTTTTGTCTGAGGCAGGGGTCACACTCAATAAATCAGGACCCTAGTAAAAGGTTCCTCAGATGCTGGTTTGATTACCACCTTATTAAAAATATTTTTGCTTTAGTTTTCCTTACTCCTGAAAGACCCCCCCCCCCCCTTCTACTGGAACCTTATAAGCTACCCGCAAATTCTCCTTTCTTTTTTTTTAAAAATTTAGATTACCCAATTATTTTTTCCATTTAAGGGGCAATTTAGCGTGGCCAATCCACCTACTCTGCACATTTTTGGGTTGTGGGGCGAAACCCACGCAGACACGGGGAGAATATGCAAACTCCACATGGACAGTGACCCAGAGCCGGGATCGAACCTGGGCCCTCAAATCCTCCTTTCTATAACCCACCGGTAATACCACTTGATGAACTTTTGACCATTTCTCATTTGCCTTCATGTGCAGAGGTCTCCACCTCCTTATTAATCTAGTATTTCTAATGTAATAGCACTCTGGTATACACCGAGATTCAATTTCTATATATGCTTTCTGATACCACTGCTGTATCTCTGAGTCCTTCTGTTGTAACTCTGCCAACTTTCCCAAACTAAAGATGCTTTACCTCCACCTGATCTTGTTCTTTATCAACCATCTGGTCAAAATTGTTCCTGATAACTGAACCTCGGCCTCCCATCTTTACTCTTTGATTTCTCCACTTCCTGCCTCAACCTGTGGTTTTTTGATCTTGTTACCACAATCAGGAAACACCCCAGTGCGACTTTTCACCATCTTTTCAACCACAGCAGGATGCACTCACATGTGATCCAGCTATATTAGTACCCTAGGATAAACTGTAACCCTAAAAAAGGTAATTTCTCTCTTACTCCTGCCACTACTTCACCACTTTTTACTGGACCCTCTAACCCTAGACTTCATAATGGAATACCACTCACTTCAGTAATCCCACACAGTGCCACCATTTGTGGCAATACTGCTTCTGAACTACACATCTCCTTATCACTCACCATTAAATATTGACTCTGGTATCCCTTGAGATCTTATTCTCCTTACCTACTATACCTTGTAAACATGAATAAATCTTACCCTCACAAATAAGGCATTTCACTGCAATCTTTAAAACATTTAAGTCGACATTCTCTTTGCAGTTCCATTTTCAATAGTTAAAAATCTGCATCCTCGTCTTTTTCCTCTGTGAATGTATCTCTAATTCACTTGTCTCTCAGTCCGGAAGAAACGGTCTCGAACACGTCCGTACTTCAGAATATTCTTTATTACGATCGGGGCCGCTCTCTAGGTATTCCGGGGAACCACCTCGGAGAGTGCCAAAGTATTGCTCAAAACATCCTTTTTTTAATGTATTTTTAAGGGGCTGTCCCTTACATTCACTTAAGCTTGCCCCCATTACAAAGCATAAACTTGTTTTTGCCATAGTTTCGATACATGATTTTACAGACTTTGAGGTTATCTATTGGCACATGAGTATATAGTAGTCTTAGCATAAACAGCAGGTGTTTAGCCATAGTTGCAAGCGGCTCCCACATTTCATATTCCGTCATCCAGCCATCTTCCTTGTTTCTCAAGGCTATTCGGCTTACAGTCATGAGTCGGCTCACAAATTCAATAACAACTCCCCTGTTTGTAATTTTCCACTAATGTGTCCCATTAATTCTGGCTTGTTCTAGCTATTAACCCTTGCTTCACATCCTCACCTTCACCATTGCCGCTCTTTCCTTTTCCTTTTCTTCCGCCATTGCTGCTCTTCCCAGTTCGTCCCTTGCTAATCTTTTCATTTCCGCATCAATTTACCTGATTTGAAGTTCCCTTTGAGAAGCTCTCGATTTTTCCTGCATTTCCAATTGTTTCATTTGTATTTAAATTTTCGCTAATTCCAATGATTCAGGCTGCAGCGTTGGCAAATTCAAATGTTGAGCAATTGCTTTAATTATCTCTACATTCCTTACCCCTTCAGGGAAAGTCAACTGCAGCTTGACTGCCAAATCCAAAAGCTTTAATCACCCAATGTAAACCACCCAGAGTGACCTCTTCAACACCCAGGAAATACTTAGCCACTGAAAGGGCTATTTTCCCAGTCAATCCCTGGTTAAACTGACAAGTGCATCCAGTTCCTCACACTTGCTGATTTTAAATTCAATAATCTCAAGCTATGGATGGAATTATACTTATTCCTGGCAAAGAGACAACAATTTTGTTAGAATAACAGACCAGACCCCAACATTTGTTAGGATACCGGACCAGACGCCAACTTTTGTTCAGATGATAGACGAGAACCCAAACCAATTTTCAATCTGTAAAATTGTGAGGGAATGATGCTTCACCCCAGGAGTGAAGACTCTGAACAATGGGTATCTTTATGTCAAAACAAACATCAAAGAAATACAATTACCAGTTCTTAACATAAAAAAAAACACAACTTATACCCGGTAAATTCATTCATTCCGACGAAGCAACGCAACAGTTCATACGCTACTTACAAATAAAATTATCAAACAGGTAACTTGCTCGTCTGTGCACTGTGGAGAGAGTGCCTTTCATGGGCAAATCCAGTCTGTCAGTACTGAAGGAGCCTGCTTGTCTGACGAGAAGGAGCCCCTAATCTCTTTGTCCTTAAATAATCACTTCTATCCTTTATTGTTCCAGTTTCTACAATTACCGCGCATTTAAACGAAGCAAATCATACGCTTCTGGAACCACCCTGAAGCATGAGAAACGTCACATTAGGTAAGAAACAGTAACGATTGAAGCCTACTCTCACTGGGGTAAGGGTTCCACACACACCGACTCTCACTGGGGCACGGGTTCCACACACACTGACTCTCACTGGGGTAAGGGTTCCACACACACTGACTCTCACTGGGGTACGGGTTCCACACACACTGACACTCACTGGGGTACGGGTTCCACACAGGCTGACTCTCACTGGGGTACGGGTTCCACACACACTGACTCTCACTGGGGTACAGGTTCCACACTCACTGACTCTCACCGGGGTAAGGGTTCCACACACACTGACTCTCACTGGGGTACAGGTTCCACACAGGCTGACTCTCACTGGGGTACGGGTTCCACACACACTGACTCTCACTGGGGTAAGGGTTCCACACACACTGACTCTCACTGGGGTAAGGGTTCCACACACACTGACTCTCACTGGGGTTAGGGTTCCACACACACTGACTCTCACTGGGGTACATGTTCCACACAGGCTGACTCTCACTGGGGTACGGGTTCCACACACACTGACTCTCACTGGGGTAGAAGTGCCACACACACTGACTCTCACTGGGGTACGGGTTCCAAACACAATGACTCTCACTGGGGTACGGGTTCCACACACACTGACTCTCACTGGGGTACGGGTTCCACACACACTGACTCTCACTGGGGTGCGGGTTCCACACACACTGACTCTCACTGGGGTGCGGGTTCCACACACACTGACTCTCACTGGGGTACGGGTCCCACACACACTGACTCTCACTGGGGTAAGGGTTCCACACACACTGACTCTCACTGGGGTACGGGTTCCACACACACTGACACTCACTGGGGTACGGGTTCCACACAGGCTGACTCTCACTGGGGTACGGGTTCCACACACACTGACTCTCACTGGGGTACAGGTTCCACACTCACTGACTCTCACCGGGGTAAGGGTTCCACACACACTGACTCTCACTGGGGTACAGGTTCCACACAGGCTGACTCTCACTGGGGTACGGGTTCCACACACACTGACTCTCACTGGGGTAAGGGTTCCACACACACTGACTCTCACTGGGGTAAGGGTTCCACACACACTGACTCTCACTGGGGTTAGGGTTCCACACACACTGACTCTCACTGGGGTACGGGTTCCACACACACTGACTCTCACTGGAGTACGGGTTCCACACACACTGACTCTCACCGGGGTAAGGGTTCCACACACACTGACTCTCACTGGGGTACATGTTCCACACAGGCTGACTCTCACTGGGGTACGGGTTCCACACACGCTGACTCTCACTGGGGTAGAAGTGCCACACACACTGACTCTCACTGGGGTACGGGTTCCAAACACACTGACTCTCATTGGGGTACGGGTTCCACACACACTGACTCTCACTGGGGTACGGGTTCCACACACACTGACTCTCACTGGGGTACAGGTTCCACACTCACTGACTCTCACCGGAGTAAGGGTTCCACACACACTGACTCTCACTGGGGTACGGGTTCCACACACACTGACTCTCACTGGGGTACGGGTTCCAAACACAATGACTCTCACTGGGGTACGGGTTCCACACACACTGACTCTCATTAGGGTATGGGTTCCACACACACTGACTCTCACTGGGGTACGGGTTCAACACACGCTGACTCTCATTGGGGTACGGGTTCCACACACGCTGACTCTCACTGGGGTACGGGTTCCACACACGCTGACTCTCACTGGGGTACGGGTCCTACACACACTGACTCTCACTGGGGTACGGGTTCCACACACACACTGACTCTCACTGGGGTACGGATTCAACACACACTGACTCTCACTGGGGAACGGGTTCCACACACACTGACTCACTGGGGTACGGGTTCCACACACACTGACTTTCACCGGGGTAAGGGTTCCACACACACTGACTCTCACTGGGGTACAGGTTCCACACAGGCTGACTCTCACTGGGGTACGGGTTCCACACACACTGACTCTCACTGGGGTACGGGTTCCACACACACTGACTCTCACTGGGGTACGGGTTCCACACACACTGACTCTCACTGGGGTACGGGTTCCACACACACTGACTCTCACTGGGGTACGGGTTCCACACACACTGACTCTCACTGGGGTACGGGTTCCACACAGGCTGACTCTCACTGGGGTACGGGTTCCACACACGCTGACTCTCACTGGGGTACGGGTTCCACACACACTGACTCTCACTGGGGTTAGGATTCCACACACACTGACTCTCACTGGGGTAAGGGTTCCACACACACTGACTCTCACTGGGGGTTAGGATTCCACACACACTGACTGATTGAACCATCAATTCATCAGACTTGTGTATCCGAAGTGAATCTAGGCTTTTATTGCTTACTTCAGACCCAGCCTGTTACCTGTTGATGAACTCGAAGTGACCCAGGCTGACTCTGGACGCGGATACTTATACAGCTGCACTAGGGGGAGGAGTCGTGCACAAACCAAAGGTGGAGCCCAGTACAAGTTTCTCAGTGCTCCCAGCGCTACTCCTCCTAGTGGTAGGATGGCGCTACTGTGCTTACAATCACAGGGTGAATTATTATATACATTCATATATTACATTTACCACACTGACTCTCACTGGGGTATGGGTTCCACACACTGACTCTAACTGGGGTACAGGTTCCACACTCACTGACTCTCACTGGGGTACGGGTTCCACACACACTGACTCTCACTGGGGTATGGGTTCCACACACACTGACTCTCACTGGGGTACGGGTTCCACATACACTGACTCTCACTGGGGTACAGGTTCCACATACACTGACTCTCACTGGGGTACGGGTTCCACATACACTGACTCTCACTGGGGTACGGGTTCCACATACACTGACTCTCACTGGGGTAGGGGTTCCACACACACTGACTCTCACTGGGGTACAGGTTCCACACACACACTGACTCTCACTGGAGTACGGGTTCCACACACACTGACTCTCACTGGGGTACCGGTTCCACACATACGACTCTCACTGGGGTACGGGATCCACAAAATGATTCTCACTGGGTACGGGATCCACAAACTGACTCTCACTGGGGTATGGGTTCGACACACACACTGACTCTCACTGGGGTACGGGTTCCAAACACACTGACTCTCACTGGGGTACGGGTTCCACACACTCTGACTCTCACTGGGGTACGGGTTCCACACACACACTGACTCTCAGTGGGGTACGGGTTCCACACACACTGACTCTCACTGGGGTATGGGTTCCACACACACTGACTCTCACTGGGGTACGGGTTCCACACACATTGACTCTCACTGGAGTATGGGTTCCACACACACTGACTCTCACTGGGGTACGGGTTCCCCACACACTGACTCTCACTGGAGTACGGGTTCCACACACACTAACTCTCACTGGGGTACAGGTTCCACACTCACTGACTCTCACCGGGGTACGGGTTCCACACACACTGACTCTCACTGGAGGTTAGGATTCCACACACACTGACTGATTGAACCATCAATTCATTAGACATGTGTTTCCGAAGCGAATCTAGGCTTTAATTGACTTACTTCAGAGCCAGCCTGTTACCTGTTGATGAACTCGAAGTGACCCAGGCTGACTCTGGACGCGGATACTTATACAGCTGCACTAGGGGGAGGAGTCGTGCGCGAACCAAAGGTGGAGCTCAGTACAAGTTTCTCAGTGCTCCCAGCGCTACTCCCCCTAGTGGTAGGATGGCGCTACTGTGCTTACAATCACAGTGTGAATTATTATATACATTCATATATTACGTTTACCACACTGACTCTCACTGGGGTATGGGTTCCACACACACTGACTCTCACTGGCGTACAGGTTCCACACACACTGACTCTCACTGGGGTACAGGTTCCACACACGCTGACTCTCACTGGGGTACGGGTTCCACACACACTGACTCTCACTGGGGTACGGGTTCCACACACATTGACTCTCACTAAGATACGGGTTCCACACACACACTGACTCTCACTGGGGTAGGGGTTCCACACACACTGACTCTCACTGGGGTACAGGTTCCACACACATTGACTCTCACTGGGATACGGGTTCCACACACACTGACTCTCATTGGGGTACGGGTTCCACACACACTGACTCTCACTGCGGTACACTTCTTAAAATCCTTGCTCTTAGCCTTTGGCTTGTTGCATTCTGTTCGAATTCCCTCATGGCGCTGAATGATTAATTTTTTTCGATAAACGCCTTTTAGAGACAGACTGATGTGAGATGGAACATTGCACTGCCCCAGGATTTACTCTGCTGGGTTCTTCAGCTTTAGTTCTTTTGTGTTTAATGTAAGTTATGTTTGGTGTTTTCTGGATTGTCTGACCTCCGATTTCTCTTCCATTCCATCAGTAATCCCGGACCAGTCCAAGTTCTATTATAGTGAGTGTGAGAATTGGTCTTCAGGCGGAGAGTTCTCTTCATGTCTTTGGAATTTTTGATTTTACGTCTATGGATCTGCTGGTTGCTCCCCTCACTCCCCCAGTTTTACCACACCATTCTCAGTTAGATTGTCACTGGTTTGGCCCATCATTTATAACCCATCCCTAATTGCCCCTCTAAAAGATGGTGGTGAGCCACCTTCTTAAACCGTTGCAGCCCATGTGGTGTTGGTACAGTCATTGTGCTGTTATGGAGGGAGTTCCAGGATTTTGACCCAGCAACAATGAGGGACAGGCGATATATATTGTAACAGTCGTGGGTTTGGAAGGTGCTGCCGAAGGAGCCTTAGTGAGTTCCTGCAGTGCATCTTGTAGATGGTACACACGGCTGCGTTCGTTGGTGCTGGTGGAGGGAGCAAAGGTTTGTGACGGGGGAAGAAACAAGTGGGCCTGCTTTGTCCTGCGAGCCATTTCAGAGGTGCAGTTAGAGACATCCACATTGCTGTGTGCCTGGAGTCACATGTAGACAAGAATAGGTTAGAGGCTCATGGAAATCGGCCTATAAAAGTTGACCCAGAATGGGACTGGATATACCTGGAGTTTTGTTTGGGACTTGGAGCTGCTAGCTGCATTGGTGCCTTTAATTTTGTTGTTGAATTAAACCTCTTCTGGATTTACCTTTTCTGGCCTCCTGAGGTTACAGAGGAGGGTCGTCATGGCTGGTGGGGGTTACAGAGATAGGGAGGGTTGTAGGGACACGTGGAGCGTACAGAGATAGGGAGGGTTGTAGGGACTCGTGGAGCGTACAGAGATAGGGAGGGTTGTAGGGACTCGTGGAGCGTACAGAGATAGGGAGGGTTGTAGGGACACGTGGAGCGTACAGAGATAGGGAGGGTTGTAGGGACTCGTGGAGCGTACAGAGATAGGGAGGGTTGTCGGGACACGTGGAGCGTACAGAGATAGGGAGGGTTGTAGGGACACGTGGAGCGTACAGAGATAGGGAGGGTTGTAGGGACTTGTGGAGCATACAGAGATAGGGAGGGTTGTAGGGACTTGTGGAGCATACAGAGATAGGGAGGGTTGTAGGGACACGTGGAGCGTACAGAGATAGGGAGGGTTGTAGGGACACGTGGAGCGTACAGAGATAGGGAGGGTTGTAGGGACTTGTGGAGCATACAGAGATAGGGAGGGTTGTAGGGACTTGTGGAGCGTACAGAGATAGGGAGGGTTGTAGGGACTTGTGGAGCGTACAGAGATAGGGAGAGTTGTAGGGACACGTGGAGCATACAGAGATAGGGAGGGTTGTATGGACTTGTGGACCGTGCAGAGATAGGGAGGGTTGTAGGGACACGTGGAGCGTACAGAGATAGGGAGTGTTGTAGGGACACGTGGAGCGTACAGAGATAGGGAGGGTTGTAGGGACTAGTGGAGGTTACAGAAATATGGAAGGCTGTAGGGGCTGAAGGAGGTCACAATGATCGAGAGTGTTGTTGGAGGAGGTGGGACTTGAGCCCTTGTTGCGGAGCAATAAAGATGGAGGCTCTGGGGTACTAATCCAGCAGTTAGACTCAGATCTCTGGATACATTGTTAATTTTGAAGTCCGAGATGGATAGCCTTTCGTCAGTTCAAGGTCTTCAGTGATAAGTGTCTTGCCGGAGTGAAGGGAGGTCATTTGTCAGCCCTCAGCTGACTAAGCCAGGGAACAGACTGTAGAGGGGCTGAATGGCCTCCTCCCGTTTCTGAGTGCACATGTCTGTACGATACGTTTGGAGAAATGAATGAGGCTGGATGCCGATTATACAGAGCATGCCTGAGGGTGTGGCAAGATGTTAGGTTACACTGCGCCACTGCTGGTGTCAAGTTGTAACTACAGCATGACATGTTTACATGAGATTTTCCCACCATAATTGCAGACAAATGTAATATCAGGAGTGGGCTGGGCCGGGTGGCGTGCTGTGGGGGGGGGGGGGGGGGGGGGGGGGGTGATGTTCTATCTTTAAAAAAAAATAATTTTTATTGGAATTTTTTGCAGAAAATATAAAATATAACGACAAACAATGAAATGCAACAAAATAACCCATAATAACAGTAACACCCCCCCAGACCGTATCAACACATGTATCACATCCCCCCCCCCCAACCCCAATAAACAACAAGAGAACTTAAGAATAAATTTAAATTAAATAAGCAAACATAGTCATCGTCCCCCCCCCCCCCCCCCCCCCTTTTCCCTCCCCCTTCCCCCCCGGGTTGCTGCTGCTACTGTTGTGATGTTCTATCTTAATCACACTCCAGTGCATGTGATGCTGATAACCTTATTCTTTTTAACAACCACAGATTATTTTCAGATTCGAGAAATTGGTTTGATCTGTGCAGGTCTTTTTGCTATAATTGGAATATGCATCGTGCTGAGTGAGTATTGTAGCCTTAGTTGCAGTGATATAGAAACACCCAGCACAGCAAAAGGCTATTCGGCCCATCATGCCTGTGTCAGTTCTTTGAACGATCCCCACTCTGCCCCCTGCTCTTTCTCCCCAAATTCATGCAAATTTCCCCTTTCCAGTATTTCTCCAATTGCCTCTTTTGAAAGTTCCTATTCAATCTTCTTCCGGAGCGAATCCCTGCGACTGGCGCGAATCGTGCCATGGCTCCCCGACGCCGGGACGCGATTTTCCGCCGCGCGGAGAATCAGCACGATTGGTGCCGGCGCGGCGCAGCGGCCCCCCCCCCCCCGGGATGGGCCGAGCGGCCGTCGCAAAAAACCCGAGACCCTCCGGCGGTGTTCACACCTGCTCTCAGCCGGTGGGACCTCAGCGTGGAAGGGTCCGAGGGCAGCCTGTGCCGGGAGGAGGGGGGGGGGGTAGATAGACCCCGTGGGGGGGCCTCCGTTGTGGCCTGGCCCGCGATCGGGGCCCACCAATCGGCGGGCCAACCTCTCGGGCAAGGTGCCTCCTTTCTTCCGTGCCAGTCCCTGTAGCCCTGCGCCATGTTGCGTCGGGACCGGCGCAGAGAAGGGAGCCACTGCGCGTGCATGCGTTGGCGCCGGTGCCACTGCGCATGCGCGGACCCCGCGGCACCCAGTTGTCGGCAGGATCAGCAGCTGGAGCAGCGTGAATTGCTCCATTGCCGTGCTGGCCCTCTGTAGGGGCCAGAATTGCTGATCCTGAGGCCATGTTGACGCCATCGGGAAACGCGACGGCGTTTCCGACGGCATCAACACTTAGCCTCTGGATCACAGAATCCTGCCCCCGATGGGAGCGAGTCCCTCAATCTCCCATTACCTGTGGGAGTGACTCCCATATTCTCCCCACTCCCCATGGGAGCAAGTCCCTCATTCTTCCCAGTCCCCGGGGTAGCAAGTCACTCCCCAATCCCTACGGAATCAAGTCCCACAATCTCCTCAATCCCCATGGGAATGAGACCCGGATTCCCCTCAGTCCCTGTGGGAGCAAGTCCCACATTCTCCCAACTCGCTGCGGGAGCTAGTCCCACCTTCTCACCAGTCCCTGTGGGAGAGAGTTCCAAGTTCTCTCCACTCTCCTAGAGAGCGGGTCCCACATTATTCCCCATTCCCTGTGGCAACAAGCCCCTCATTCTCTCCACTCCCAAGGGAGCAACTCCCTAATTTTCCCGCTCCCTGTGGGATCGAGTCCCACATTCTCCCCACTCCCTCTGGGAGCAAGTCACACATTCTCCCCCTCCCTGTGGGAGCGAGTCCCATATTCTCCCCACTTGCTATGGGAGTGAGTCCCACATTCTTCCCACTCCCTGTGGGAGCGAGTCCCACATTCTCCCCAACCCTGTGGGAGCAAGACCCACATTCTCCCCACTCCCTGTGGGAGTGAGTCCCACATTCTCCTCACTGCGTGTGGGAGCGAGTCCCTCTTTCTGCAATTCCTTGTGGGAGAGACTCTGAATTCTCCCCATTTCTTGTAGGAGTGTGTCCCTCATTCTTCCCAAGCCCTGGGGTAGCAAATCCCTCATTCACCCCAATCTCTATGGGATCAAGTCCCACAATCTCCTCAATCCCTGTGGGAGCAAGTTCCGGATTCTCCTCAGTCACTGTGGGAGCAAGTTCCGGATTCTCCTCAGTCACTGTGGGAGCAAGTTCCTCATTCTCCCCATTACCCATAGGAACGAGTCCCATATTTTCCCCACTCCCATGGGATCGAATCCTGGATTCTCCTCAATCCCTGTGGGAGTGAGTCCCTCATTCTCCCAATTTATTGTGGGATCAAGTCACACATTCTCCCCACTCCCTGCAGGAGCAAATCCCAAATTCTCCCCACTCACTGTGGGCGCAAGTCCCACATTCTCACCATTTCCATGTCCACGTTCTCCCCACTCCTTGTGGGAGCAAGTTCCATATTGTCCCCATTCCCCATGGAAGCGAGTCCTACATTCTCCCCACACCCTGCGGGAGCAGGTCCCGCATTCTTGCCACCCCCTTTGGGATAGAATCCCAGATTCTCCTCGATACCTGTGGGAGCGAGACCCACATTCTCTCCACTCCCGGCAGGAGCAAGTCCCACATCTCTTCTGGACAAAACCACTCACCCAGCCAGTTCAGCCGTCAGTTTAACACTCCTGTGGATGAGTGACAATCTATTTTTCTCTTTCTCCTTTAGCCCACTATTTGAACTGTCGATGCTTATGCAAGAAGAGGTGAGCACTCACAGAGCTAACATTAACATTCACAGAGCTAACATTGACACACATGGGAGAGACACCTATTTCTCTGGGGCATTACGACCCATTGGGAAGCCTCAAAGTCATTCACAGGGGGACTTCATGTTTTCAAGTGAGGTCCCGGTTGTAATGTGGGAAGTGCCAGTGTGTGCACAGCACAATCCCACAGACAGCAATGTGATAGCGACCTCGGTCTTTATTTGTGATGTTGGTTGAGAGGCACATATGGGTCATAGAACACCAGTGAAAACTCTTCCTGTCCCCCTCGCGCCACCCCACTCTTCTTAATAGTGGCTGTGAGGGTCTTACAGACTCCCGAGGGGGCAGGAGTGGGCCCAAGCTTACAATGTCAACTGAAAGACGGCACCTCTGACAGTTCAGCACTCCCTCAGTACTGACCCTCTGACAGTGCAGCACTCCCTCAGTACTGACCCTCTGACAGTGCAGCACTCCCTCAGTACTGACCCTCTGACAGTGCAGCACTCCCTCAGTACTGACCCTCTGACAGTGCAGCACTCCCTCAGTACTGACTCATCTGACAGTGCAGCACTCCCTCAGTACTGATCATCTGACAGTGCAGCACTCCCTCAATACTGACCCTCTGACAGTGCAGCACTCCCTCAGTACTGATCATCTGACAGTGCAGCACTCCCTCAGTACTGACCCTCTGACAGTGCAGCACTCCCTCAGTACTGACCCTCTGACAGTGCAGCACTCCCTCAGTACTGATCATCTGACAGTGCAGCACACCCTCAGTACTGACCCTCTGACAGTGCAGCACTCCCTCAGTACTGACCCTCTGACAGTGCAGCACTCCCTCAGTACTGACCCTCTGACAGTGCAGCACTCCCTCAGTACTGATCATCTGACAGTGCAGCTCTCCCTCAGTACTGACCCTCTGACAGTGAAGCACTCCCTCAGTACTGACCCTCTGACAGTGCAGCACTCCCTCAGTACTGACCCTCTGACAGTGCAGCACTCCCTCAGTACTGATCATCTGACAGTGCAGCACTCCCTCAGTACTGACCCTCTGACAGTGCAGCACTCCCTCAGTACTGACCCTCTGACAGTGCAGCACTCCCTCAGTACTGACCCTCTGACAGTGCAGCACTCCCTCAGTACTGATCATCTGACAGTGCAGCACTCCCTCAGTACTGACCCTCTGACAGTGCAGCACACCCTCAGTACTGACCCTCTGACAGTGCAGCACTCCCTCAGTACTGACCCTCTGACAGTGCAGCACTCCCTCAGTACTGACCCTCCGACAGTGCAGCACTCCCTCAGTACTGACCCTCCGACAGTGCAGCACTCCCTCAGTACTGACCCTCTGACAGTGCAGCACTCCCTCAGTACTGATCATCTGACAGTGAAGCACTCCCTCAGTACCGACCCTCTGACAGTGCAGCACTCCCTCTGTACTGACCCTCGGACTGTGCAGCACTCCCTCAGTACTGATCATCTGACAGTGCAGCTCACCCTCAGTACTGACCCTCTGACAGTGCAGCAGTCGCTCAGTACTGACTCTCTGACAGTGCAGCACACCCTCAGTACTGACCCTCTGACAGTGCAGCACTCCATCAGTACTGACCCTCTGACAGTGCAGCACTGCCCTCAGTACTGTTACCCTCTGACAGTGCAGCACTCCTCAGAGTACTGACCGTGTACATTTTAAAGCCTCCCAGGTTCCACAGTGCATAGCAACTCTCAGCCCCACCCCTCTACTGACCCTTCGACAGTGCAGAATTCCTCAGTATGATCATCTGACAATGCAGCAACCCTCAGGATGACCCTCTGACAGTGCAGCACCCCCAGTA